>NC_045439.1:119291719-119393799 GCF_002776525.5 Piliocolobus tephrosceles
AGAGAGAGAGAGAGAGAGAGAGAGAGAGAGAGAGAGAGAGAGAGAGAAAGCATCTATGTCTCTTCATATAAAGACAGTAATCCCATTCATGAGGGCTCCAGCCTCATGACCTAATTACCTCTGGAAGACCTAACTTTCTAATACCATCACATTGGGGGTTTGGATTTCAATATATGAAGTTTGGGGGACAAAAACATTCAGACCATGATGCAGAGCTAAAATTCAATGGAACCATCGAGACGATTTTGAAGTATATTTGGGCTAAGTGTACATAAAGGATATAATAAGCACAAACTGCACATTTTTTTAATTTTAATTTTTATTTTTTTCTATGTGTGGTTTGGCTTCAATGGGGCTGCAGCAAGCTCTTCCAGAGGTCAAAACTTTTGTGCGCAAAACCAATCTTTTCTCTTAAGGAGATTGAGTTTTCAAAGGAAAATATGTGATCTTTACAATTCATAAATAATTTAATGCAGTAGTTCTCAAAATTCTGTGAACATCAGATTTACTTTTTGAAAAATAAGGAAGTTTCATTTTACCTTCAAATTTCTAAATTAGGATCTCCACAAAGTAGGAATCAGCTATACATATTTTTGCAAAATTTCACAGAAGGCACAGATAACTACTGTTTTAAGATTTAAAAGGTTAATCATTAAGAAAATGCCATTATATCAATCCTGTCTTTATTAGAGTATTTGCCTTGGGATTATGTGCCAGAGTCACAAATTGAAAAGAGTTTTGAGAAATATATACACTTAGGAATGTAACCTTAAGTAACACTAGTTACTGTGAGTGGAAATATAAAAATATAAGCCCCAGCCTCTGAGGCAGGGGCTCACAGACTAGATTTAGCCAAAAGGAAAATCATAATGTCCTACATTTTGAGGTTATAGTTTTAGCTTTTCTTCACAAATTTTTCTATAGAAAGAATATGCTTTTTTATAGTCAAATGTCTTCAGTTCTTCTCATTGGTTGAAATTCACTGTGATTAATAACCAAATTCTTATTCAATTTGAGCATAATTTTTTTTTTAAATTCTGAAGCATAATAAGCATGACCTCTGTTTCTTAATCATATTTTATAGAAGGCCACTAAGTCTCCTGCTCCGGGATAAAGTATAACTTCATGTAACCTCCAGATTTTCTGACTTTGATGGTGATGGATCCCAATGGTTTCTTGGTTCCACAGATCTGGACTATAGATCTGTATATCAAAAGTTTCAGACACTAATAATGTTATCTTTGAGAACTGCATTTCTATCATTATCAATAAGAATTCAAAAGTCATGGTATTTTGTAAAGGCATTTTTTGTGAAAATCCCACACCTGTTTTCACTTATGATGTCTTCTTCCTCACCACCATCTTAAACCCTTAAGGAAATATTTAACAAAACCTCTCACTGGTAACACTTTTGTCATGGGCAAATAGTTAAATGATGCCAACTTTTCCAAAGCCAATGCTTGTTGATGCTTGCTCCCTGGCTGGCAAAAGAACCTTTTGCACAAATGCTAAGAGGTTTGTTGGCTCCACTATGCACTATAATTCACCCTGTTATGGAGAAAAACAGCTGTTTTGTGATCATGCTCTGGACATTTGCCATATTGGCTTACTGAGTTAAAAATCCCAACTTGCCTCTCAGCACTGCAATTCAATCTCTAGGCTATTGGAAAGTGAATGGAGGAGAGAATTTTTGGACTTGCTTTTTTCATTGAATGACTTTGGTTCTCCTCTCTAACTTATGTCATGTTTTGTTATCTGTCAGTAGTCAAATTTATAAAAATGTATAGAAATAAAAATATACCTTGAAATTTTAAGTCTCCAAATCAAGATAATCAAAGAAACCCCTAGCTGTTCTAAGTGAATCCCCTGTACTGCAATTAGTGGTGACATATAACATCAAAGGCTCATGAAGATGGCTTTCTCCCAAATCATATACATAGATTATTGACTGGTGTCAGCAGTTGGTTTGCAGGAAATTTGAAGTCAATAAAAACCCTCAATTCCAATTATCATATATTTGTAATGTACCCAAATACAAATTGCTACAGGAGAAACCTCACTGAGAATGAGAATTCCTTCACCTCCACAAATATAAAACCTTATAAAATGAAACTACATTAAAGTTTTTATTCTTAAGGGTTTTAACATTAAATACACAAGACACTTGAGAATTTTGTATAATTATGCACCAGCATAGCGTAAGCACATATACTGAAACAATTCACATGGAGTAGTCTATTTGGTAATTACATAACATCCCATATTCTTTCAATAATTTAAACTGCATTTTACAAGCAAGAATATAGTGAGACACATTGGGAAGAATAAAGAAATTACTTCTTTTCCTACAGATTCATCAATGTCCAGATTCCTTTGGATACAGCTACTATACTGTTGTGAGATTCCACTAATTTAACCATTACACCATGGAACAATTCACTAATAACTCACTAAGGATCATTAAACTTAATTTAAGGCAGTTAGTGGTTTATCAAAGGGACAAAACCATTAATTCCATCTCCAAATGGACTCACTGGGCATGCAGATTTGCAAATCCACAAATCCATTGTCTGGATGAGAGAGACACGTGCATGCATATGCATTTTAATCATTCAGCGTTAGTAATGGCCATTCCATTTAAAGGGCACAATTTCCATCCTGCTCTTTTTTCTTTATATTCAAACTTTCAGTTTGTTTCTAGGGGAATAATATTTTTAATACTTTATCAATAAATCGTGATGCACTTAAGAATATCTGTAAATTTTAAGAGCATAAGATATTTTCCCAAGTGCTCTGATTGCAGATATAGATTACACCCCAGTTTCTTAGAAATTGTTAATCATTTTTATAACAGAAAATTGAGGTAGAAGTCACGATTCTGAATACTTGTAATGAAAGAGTGGTGCAAGGGCTTTCTTCCAGTCTCCGGGAGATATCAACCATGCAAAAAGGTTGAAGCAGATCACAACCTGGAACCAGCACCGGGTCCATAGATGCCATACAGTTGTAAGGACATAAGTGTTTTCTTATGTATGTGCACAAGAAACAATTCCAGATACACATTCTAAATCTCATTTCCAGCACTTGGAGAAGAGGATTATCAAATAAGAGACAGACATACACACACACACACACACACACACACACACACACACACACATATATATATTTTGTCACAGATTGCTGAAGATAACCTGGATGTAGGATGATATGCAGTTCAAGAGTTATTAATTTTTAAATAATTTTCAGAAAATTTACTTTGCTTACATTGATTTTGTGATGGAAGCATTTTTCTTTCTTTAAAAGACTGCCATGGGTAGGAATAAATACAAGAATGACAATTTTTTAGTTTTTTATCTTATTATTATTATTTTTTAATTATACCGTAAGTTCTGGGGTACATGTGCACCATGTGCAGATTTGTTACATAGGTATACTTGTGCCATGGTGGTTTTCTGCACGCATCAACCCATCTTCTACATTAGGTATTTCTCCTAATACTTTCCCTCCCCTAGCTTCCCATCTACCAACAGTCCCTGGTATGTGATGTTCCCCTCCCTGTGTTAATGTGTTCTCATTGTTCAACTCCCACTTATGAGTGAGAACACATGGTCTTTGGTTTTCTATTCCTGTGTTAGTTTGCTGTGAATGATGGTTTCCAGCTTCATCCATGTCACTGCAAAGCACACGAACTCATTCTTTTTTTTATGGCTGCATAGTGTTCCATGTTGTATATGTGCCACATTTTCTTTATCCAGTCTACCATTGATGCATTTGGGTTGCTTCCAAGTCTTTGCTATTGTGAATAGTGCTGAAATAAACATACATGTGCATGCTTCTTTATAATAGAATGATTTATAATCCTTTGGGAGTACACCCAGTAATGGCATTGTTGGGTCAAATGATATTTCTGGTTCTAGATCCTTGAGGAATCATCACACTGTCTTCCACAATGGTTGAACTAATTTATACTCCCACCAACAGTGTAAAAGCATTCCTATTTCTCCACATCCTCTCCAGCATCAGTTGTATAAGGAAGGAATCCAGTTCACTTTTCTGCATATGACCTGCCAATTTTCCCAACACCGTTTATTAAGTAGCAAATCCTTTCCCCATTGCTTTTGTCAGGTTTGTCAAAGATCAGATGGTTGTAGATGTGTGATGTTAATTCTGAGGCCTCTGTTCTGTCCCACTGGTCTATATAATATCTGTTTTGGTAACATTACCATGCTGTTTTGGTTACTGTAGCCTTGTAGTTTAATTTGAAGTCAGGTAGCGTGATGCCTCCAGCTTTGTTAATTTTGCTCAGGATTGTCTTGGTTCTATGGGCTCTTTTTTGATTTCATATGAAATTTAAAGTAGTTTTTTCTAATTCTGTGAAGAAAGTCAATGGTAGCTTGATGGGGATATCATTGAATCTATAAATTACTTTGGGCAGTATTGATTATTCTTATCCATGAGCATGAAATATTTTTCCATTTGTTTGTGTCCTCTCTTATTTCCTTGAGCAGTGGTTTGTAGTTCTCCTTGAAGAGGTCCTTCACATCCTTTATAAGTTGGATTCCTTTTTATTCTCTTTGTAGCTATTGTGAATGAGAGTTCACTCATGATTTGGTTCTCTGTTTGTCTATTATTGGTGGATAGGAATGCTTGTGATTTTTGCACATTGATTTTGTATCCTGAGACTTTGCTGAAGTTGCTTATCAACTTAAGGAGATATGGGGCTAAGATGATGGAGTTTTCTAAATGTACAATCATGTCATCTGCAAACAGAGACAATTTGACTTCCTCTCTTCCTATTTGAATGCGCTTTATATCTTTTTCTTGGCTGATTGCCCTGGCTAGAACTTCCAACACTATGTTGAACAGGAGTGGTGAGAGAGGACATCCTTGTCATGTGCTGGTTTTCAAAGGGAATACTTCCAGCTTTTGCCCATTCAGTATGATATTTATTATTTTGACATAAATTCCATCAATACCTAGTTTATTGAGAACTTTTAGCATGAAGGGGTGTTGAACTTTGTCGAAGGCCTTTCTGCATCTATTGAGATAATCGTGTGGCTTCTGTCACTGGTTCTGTTTATGTGATAGATTATGTTTATTGATTTGCATATGTTGAACCAGTCTTGCATCCCAGAGATGAAGCCGACTTGATCGTGGTGGATAGGCTTTTTGATGTGCTGGTGGATTCAATTTGCCAGTATTTTATTGAGGATTTTCTCATTGATATTTATCAGGGATATGTGCCTGACATTTTCTTTTTTTGTTATGTCTTTGCCAGGTTTTGGTATCAGGAAGACGCTGGCCTCATAAAATGAGTTAGGGAGGGGTCTCTCTTTTTCTGTTGTTTGAAATAGTTTCAGAAGGAATGGTACCATCTCCTCTTTGTACCTCTGGCAGAATTCGGTCGTAAATCCATCTGGTCCTGGGCTTTTTTTGGTGGGTAGGCTATTAATTACCACCTCAATTTCAGGACTTGTTATTGGTCTATTCAGGGATTCAAGTTCTTCCTGATTTAGTCTTGGGATGGTGTGTGTGTCCAAGAGTTTATCCATTTCTTCTAGATTTTCCAGTTTATTTGCATTAGATGCTTATAGTATTCTCTGATGGTAGTTTTTATTTCTGTGGGATCAGTGGTGATATCTCCTTTATCATTTTTTATTGTGTCTACTTGATTCTTCTCTCTTTTTATCTCTTCTTTTACTAATCTCTTCTTTATTAGTCTAACTAGTGGTCTATTTTGTTAATCTCTTCAAAAATCCAGCTCCTGGATTCGTTGATTTTTGAAGGGTTTTCCGTGTCTCTGTCTCCTTCAGTTCTGCTCTGATCTTAGTTATTTTTTGAAAAGACAATTATTTTACGAGAAATATGTATACATCAATGATATGATTTGGCTGTGTCTCCACCCAAATATCATCTTGAATTGTAATCCTAATAACCCCATGTGTTGAGGGAGGGACCCAGTGGGAGGTGATTGGATCATGGGGGCAGTTTCTTCAATGCTGTTCTTGTGATAGTGAGCTCTTGTGAGTTCTCATGAGATCTCATGGTTTTATAAGTGTTTGACAGTTTCTCCTTCACATTCTCTTCTTTCTCCTGCCACCTTTGAAGAAGATGCCTGCTTCCCCTTCCACCATGATTGTAAGTTTCCTGAGGCCTTCCCTGTCATTAAGTCAATTAAACTTCTTTTCTTTATAAATTATCCAGTGTCAGTGAACTTCTTTATACTAGTGTGAGAATGGACTAACACATTCATATTCACTAATAAAACACTTTAAAACAAACATTTTGTGTCATGACAGTATCAGCAAAATAGGTTCACTTATTACATTATATAATGTGGGATTTTTGTTTGTTTAATAATCATAGGCCCCCAAATTCTCTAACTTCCTTAGGAAGGTCTTTTTGCATGTCTCTAAAAACATGTCATTCTAACATAGGACTTCAGAATATATTTATATCTTACATAAAATAGCTACTGCTTAGGAGAGAAAAAAAAAAAAAAACAAGAAATTACTTGTAGTTCTTCAGGTCCTAACATGAGCCAATGCTTTAGAAAAGAAATATGTTTGCTTTATACAATACTATTCACAACCAAATTATCCCAAAGTGCTTTGCAAAGTAATTAGTTGGAGACTAGTATAAGAATATGCAGGCAAACATAGGAGCCATTAAGACACTCAGCAATAGCTCACACACTGCTTTGGAAATAAGAACCTGTTTTATTAAGAGTGGAGATGTTAGTTCAATTATAGAGTAATTTAATAGAATAATTGGAATTCCTTTGGGTCTGGTAAGTTTTACAGATCATCAAAAATGATAAACTAACTATATATTTTTAAAATTCTAAAAACGTCCAAGTGTGAATTAAAATATATATTTTCCCCCAGGTAATTAACTTACAAGATATGATTGGTATGAAGTTGATTTATAATGGAAAAACACTTCCGTGATTCTTTTCAAAAGATAAGTTACAGAATTGGTAAAGAGGAATTATTTCACAAATTCCTTTCTTTACCTTCCCCCAACTGCCAAATGTTTTACTTGTATTTCCCTGAGCTTTATTTACACAGAGATCCAGAAAGAAATCATTTTCCTCTCCCGTCAAGGTGTTTAATCTGTACTCTTTATTTATGCCACAGTTTAGATCTAATCTATTCCATGAAAAATTCACCAACTGAAACAACCAGTTTCTTGATTTAATATCATATTTCTTGTATTTGTCACTTAGCTTTAGATCACATTATTTTTATTATCATTTATATTTTGAGAATAAGATCGGTGAGGATAGTAATAATGCTTATCATTTCACTGTATTCCCAATACTTTGAGCAGGAAGTGGCATAATGAGGTCCATGGCTTCCAAAGTTCATGCAGATACCAGTCTGGAGGAGGCACTGGCAGGAACAGGTCACAGGTATTCCGTACTTATCTAAGAAATCATTAAACCAGGATGGAGCAATTAACAAACAGCCAAACTTCTGGCGTCTACTCTTTCACAAGCCTGAGGTTTTTCTTCCTCACTCAGTCACGTTCCAAATTCCTTTGATCAAGAAGCCTTCTTTAGTCACCATTTCACTCATAAATAAGCACTTATTATAGGATATGGTACCATAACTGCTGTCTTCA
The DNA here is from genome assembly GCF_002776525.5 of Piliocolobus tephrosceles. Lineage (NCBI taxonomy): Eukaryota > Metazoa > Chordata > Mammalia > Primates > Cercopithecidae > Piliocolobus > Piliocolobus tephrosceles. The sequence continues at coordinate 119,299,349 of NC_045439.1, forward strand.
GCTTGTCAGTGGCAGTCGACAGATTAGCTAAGCAGCTGTCCTATCATTTCTTGCCTTCCTCCAGTCCTCATGTCACAGCATGGACTGCCCCCAGCTGGCCCTTCTTTTTCCACAGGAGAAAAAATATTCAACAGGAAAGAAAGGATTAAAAAAATATAAAACGGCAGTTGGATTTTTTACCTAACATGTGTCATAAAAAATTAATAGACTTTTGCTCTAAAACCTGTACTTTGCTTTTCACACAATTGTTGAATGTGCACAGAGGCCCTTGTTTGAGTGTTTACTAAATAAAGGTCATGAAAATAATTGTTTCTGTAGTATGTGTCATCAATTTTGATTTTTCTGTCACTTTTTTTTACTTTGGGCAGGTGCCCACTTTGGAAGTCTCTTTGGCCATGAGGCTTTTTCTCGTAACAGGTGCAACCTATTATAAGTGAAACTAGATAGGTTCTATTTAGCAGTTTGCAAGGCAGAGCCTAGTTTTATCTCTGTGGTTGCAGTTTGCACTTCATTAGCCTGTCCTAACTCACCAAGATACGCTGTCCTAGGCCATAAGTCAATCTATCAGATTTCAAGGCTGACTCCAGTTGCCTGGGATGAACCCTTTTATCCCAGCCAGCCCTCTTGTTTACCAGGGGCAGAAAACCAATTCAAACAAGGATATTCAGAAGGGATTTTATTAGTTCACACACAGAAGAGTTCTGGGTAAGACTTGCCTTGCTACTGGTGCTCATACGATGCCACCAGGACATGATTTATCGCAAGCACTTAACTCTGTGTTCTTCATGTTGCGTCCATTCTTTAATAGGCATTCTTTTCGTGGTGCCAAGATGAATGCAACAGCTTCAGCTTTATCTTCTTTGACCTTCAAGTTGTATAGTCCCAGTAGATATCTGATTACAACTCATTAGCTCTGACTATTTCAGGTGCTCCTCCCTGAAACAGTTACTGTGGCCAAGAGTATGCAATGCCTAATTTCCAAAATTGGAAGAAAAACAAAATAAAAAAGAAAAAAAAAATCAAGTTAGCCAGGTCTTAAAGTAGCAGAAGGATGGTTCCCTGGAGAAAGCTGGAGTCCTATTTGGGAGGCAAAGGGGAAGTATACAATAATGGTCAAAATGGTGTGACTGCTATATCACAAATAGGGCAATTTCTTTGTTCTACTAGAAGTTTGCTGCAATATCAATAACATTTTCTGTAGCTTAATATTCATCTATTTCCCTTTAGGTGGACTTTAGATAGAATTTACACACATACTTATGTAGAAAATATTGTCCTAACAGTCTTATTTACAAATTATCATAATAGCAAAAATAATTATATATTCATATATAATTATATATATTACGTACCCTAAATATCCATATAAAATAATTACATATAATTATATAAATCATAGTCCAAGGGGATATGAATATTATGATTATAATAATCATATATAAATATTACATATAATCATATGTAATAGATCCTATATATATACATATAATACACATATACACACATAAAAACAATTATTGTATAAATATTTGGATTGCGTATATATATAAGTATATATATTTAGGACATATGGGGCACATGGGCAAGAGGTATTTTGTCAGATTTCTAAATTCTAGAAGTCTTTGTGTGGTCAGTGACCTCTAGAATGGGCAGAAAAGGCTCTCTTAGTTGGGTTAAAGTTTTATGACATTCTTAGTGGGGTTAAAGTTTCATGACATTAGAGAATATCAAAATATTTCTTCCAACTTCATATTTATTTAATCAAAATATGTATTAGGCATCTATTTTGTGCCTGAAACTACATTAGCTACCAGGGATACTATAGGTCCTATAGCATAGGCTAGTATAGGTTCTGCCTTTGCAGAAATTTAAGTAGCGAGATGATATGACCAGATTTACTTTTTGAAACGATCACTCCCATCAATTTTAGAGAAGAGACTGTAGTACTGCCAGGAGCACATACAGGAAGATTAGTCAGGTGGCTACTTAAATAGCATAGGAGAGGAACAAACCTGAGTTAAACTTGACAAGATAAAGGTGAGATGATGTAAACTGGCAAAGATAGGAAGAAAACTTGAATATGAATTATTAGTAACTTGCCAATAGATAAGAATCAAAGACGAGGTACAATGGAACATTAATGTTACCTCTTATGTAACTAACATGCAAAAACTGAATGATTTGTTTACATTCTCTCTAATAAAGAATATTGAAGAAGGACCAGCTTAAGAGGCACTGAACATTTTTTTCTTTTCCTATGGCTAATAGTATGTCTTGCAATCTACTTACCTCTGGGTTTATATTATTTTTACTCATAATTTTTATTGCTCTATTCAGTGAGAGATCAATACTTAAGAGTTTCATCCTTATTTTAGAGTCACCATGTTTAGATCTTAGTAGTATTTATTGTTCTCAGCCCACTTTTTTTGGACTGACTAACCAAATATTAGATTGGTGCAAAAGTAATCACAGTAATTACTTTACACCAGCCTAAAATGAATAAGCAAAGAGCCAAGAGTTGCAGGCCTATAAATACACTATCATATTGTATTCTATTTTATTCACCCTTGTCTTCTCTATAAATCCTCTATTAAAGATAAAGTTTTCAGACTTTTCAGTAATAAACACCTTTAAATTGTGATCTGTTGCAATAACGTATCTCCTTTTTAGAGGGAAGATTTTAACCAGAGAGGAAGGGGCTTGGAAATATTGGTGAATTTATTTTTTTGGAGTGAATAGAGAGGCAACCACATGCATCTTTTCTATTTTGGACATCTGAGAAAACTTGTTAAGAAAAGCCAGTTTTAACCTTTAATGTTCCCTTTTCCTTCTTCACTCCCCAGCACACATGTTCCATGTCCAACTATTTAGATTTTGTCTTGAAGACAGTTATTTCGGAGTCTTTCTTCCTTTTGCCTCTGAACTCCCAAAAGTATTTATTTTCTACACATTCATTTGACTTTATAAAAGGTTTATAATTGACCATATATTATACATTGGATTGAAAATTATATCTTGTTTTGTTATTTAACTTTTCAAGTATTTGTCAAATTTGGTTAATTTTTTTGTGGTTTTTGTTTTGTTTTGTTTTGTTTTTAGTTCCAGTACTACCTTGGTCTTCTTTGTAGTCTAATCTCATCCCTTGCACCATCTTGACTATAGTAAGAACTTGCTTGGTTGTTAGGCTTCCTGTTAGTTGTTGCACTAATTTATTAGCTATTTTTATTCTCTCAGCAGTAAATGGTTAGATTTTAGAATGTGCATAAATAACCTATTCTCTCTTACAGTGTTCCTCCCACCATTTTTACTTTATCTTAATATTCTTTCTGGATTGGAGTTATTTCAAATCAAAAATAATTTGATCTCATTCACAAATCTCCCATATATCTTCAGAGAAAATGGAACCTAAACCATACCCTTAGGTTTTTTTTTTCTCTTTAATCTTCTCATCTTGTAATCACTAGAGCTCAAATAGTTCCCACATTACTCCATAAACTTTAGAAAAGCATTGATTTATTTTCTGAGTTTTATCTTGCCAGACCTCTCATTTTAAAGACAGCTTCAAAAATGAGGCTCATGTTACCTTAACACTGGCTCTTTCCTTGAGACATGTCCTACTGTTAACTGAATACATGTCAGGAGCATTGCAAACACACACAGAGCACTTTCTATTCTAATCATTTCATTGATCCTAGATGATTTTCTCCTCAAGATGACCTTGGGTAAAATAACACTCTAGTCCTAGGCTAAAGGAATTGTAACATTTTCTAATGAAATATCTTAATGCCTGAATGTTTCTCAGTCCTGGAGCTGCATGACACCACTTGAGAAGAGTTTGAAAAATATTTGTGGTGCAACTTACTCCCAGATACTCTGAATTTAATAGACCTGGAGTAGTGCCTAGACATCGATACCAATAATCAGACAGGTTCGAGAAGTGCTGCACCAGTCAATAAAATACATATTCTTGTTTTGTTCTGTTGTGTTTTTTAACAAAACAAGAATCTAAAGATCCAGATTCTAGTTCCTCATAACTCTACCAGTAATTACCTTGTGAATTTGGACAAATTATTTTACCTCTCCGGGTGTCAGATTTTTCACCTATAAAGTAAAAAGTTTGGATGAGATAATTTAATCCTTTGTTAGGCAAAATAATAATAATAATAATAAAATAAAATAAATTAAAAAATTTTGTATTACCTACTAAGTTCTCTAGGCACAATACCTTCAGTTTGGAATACAACCAATATGAATCTGACAATGACCATAGTTGATAGTTTTCTAAGTGGTGTTTATAAGTAAGCAGCAGTGCATTTTCAGTTGCAATTGGATCCTTACTATAATAAACTTCCACTTCAGCACAAACCTTATTGACTGTTGTTCCAAACATTCTTTTATTTCACCATTCTACTTATAGTTAATTGCTCAATCAAGTAATTAAGTTGTTATATAACTCGAAGAATTTTTGTAGATGGAGATCAGGGTTGATTTCTCACATTTTAACCACCACATACATTTTTACCATATTTGGACAGGATGAAGTGGATAACAACAAGCTTAATTTAGCATAGGAAATGATAATGAAGCAGAAACCATGGCTGAGGAGATGGGAAGTCAGGCAAGTGGGCTGATGATATTTAGGGCAAGATGAGAGACTTACATCAGCATGTCTGTTTCTGCTCCAGGGAAAGCCACTGGTATGATTACCCAGATCCTGCAAGTCAGTCATTGATACCTAATGGTCCATTATAGAAGATGGACCAAGAACTGATTACTCAGATCTGGTAGACCTTCCGCACACACATTACCCATTTTGTATCTTTATATTAGTGGTAAAAGGAAAATAATTACTCACAATTCTATTACCTTACTTTTCAAAACTTTATTGTCGTTTTATATTCTAGCTTATTTCTCAATCCAGAGAGCCACTCAGCTTTCTCCTACATTTTAATGTCATCCAAAATGAGCAATGTCTTACCTTTCTCTTTCATTTGTCTCTCTCCATCATAGTATTTCTCCCAAGCAGATAATATGAATCTCTGAGGCTTGTTGCATAAAGTATTCTAAACTTTCTAGTTTATAAATTATGAAGCAGTTTGTATCTGTGTACAGATATTTGGACCCTATTGATTTGAATTAGTTGTCTATTATGAGCCTCAGTAACCCTCCTCTACCCTGTCTAGCTTTATTATTTAACTTTTTGAATTAAGCTTGGGGTCTGAGTGTCATTTGGAGTAAAAGAAAATTAGCAATTTGGGGCGATCTTACATTGCATTCACTCTGCAGAGCAGACTGAATATATTTTTAGGCACTACATGTTTGTAACCTAATTTTCCCTCATTACTTTACAGAGGTGACCTTGTTCTAATACCTTCGGCATCTGATGTTACAAAAGTGAAATTCTTTTCAAACCTGCTCTGTTAATGTGCTCCTGCTCAGAAACAAATGCAAGATAACATTAACATTCCTGCCACAAAATACCTGCTAATTTGCTTGCAGTGAAGATAGAAAGCTTTTCATTATATACCACAAACTGCATTTATGTAGAATGAGTCACTAGTCTTTTTGAAAAGCCAATGAGCATCTAATCTCTAATGCTGCCTTCAGCTCTAACATCAATCCTCCCAGTCCGACTCATCTTTTATCAACTATTCAGTCTTTCTTTTTTAAAATTTCCATCTTCTTACAAAATTGTGTTGTTCATCTGTCAAAACAACTTTGATTTATATTTTTTTAATATTATAGCTTCAGAGAAGAAAACACACACACATACAAGAATATGCTATTTTCTTATTAAGGTCAGAATGAAATCTATGCAACAGAAAATGAGCAACTTGGTTTCAAACAAATGATGGCATTATTGAGTTTATACAAATTGCATTCTTGATCTTAAATTCTGCTTGATATGCATCCCTTCATGTTAAGTTTCTCTTGAAACTAGTCTAAAGAGAACTGCAGATTTATATGCCCTCTCTAGGCACAAGTGAAAAATAAAAAGAAAGAAGCTTGTAAAATCTTGTGTTTTTTCTAAACTCTATTGAGACAATGACATTTCACTGTTTTTTCTATTAATACCCTTCCCACATATTATTGTGGATGGAGTCCACTACTAGTCTCCTAGAAATTTCCTGAAGATTATTCCTGAGCTAATCTTGGATCACTCTCAGTAAGGGAAAAAAAAAGAAAAAAGAAAAAGAGAACAACAGTAACTGTGCTTTAAGTGTTGTACTTAACTGTAGACATTTGCTAAACATTTTAAGGGATTTTTTACTTATTGGATATAAAATTTCCCAAGAGTTTTGGGAACTCAGGAAACTTCAACACATACTTCCCTGAGAATTAATTCTTTTGTACTGGAACAATTAGGTAGCAAGATAAATTGAACTTAAATTATAATCTTGAAAGTAAAAAGTCAATAAAATTCAGGCAAAGAACATGGGTATAGTAGATTGGAGATATTCTACTCATTTTGTTTTGATGGCATATAATGCAACATTAATAGTTTTTTTTTTTTTTCTTTTAAACACCAAAAACATTTATCCTTCCAAACAGGCTAACAAGGAGGTATATCTTTGCTGTAAGCTGTAGAGCCTGAGGTGGTTATGCCCAATTTGTTGTATCCTAGGTCCTAATAGGTCTTCGTAGCATCCTGATGAAAAACACAGGTTAAATGGAACTCCAGGGAGAATTCTTCCTAGAATAAAAGCCAGTCTTATTTTAAAGAAAAGGCACACACTTCTCTATAGTCTGATTGTTCTGTGTGATTAAAATTGAGCCAAAGACAGGATAGAACAGAGGTCACTAGCTGGTTCCAGCAAGTGACATCCAAATCACCAATACCAAAGGTGTTGGGATTTTAGAACTTCCCCCAGAGGTTTCCTACTTCAAATTATACTTTTTCTAGCCCATAATTAATGAACATGTACAAACAAAGATTATATGCAAAGGATATCTTTAATGTAAAGGTTTCTTGCTTTTTACTTGTCAGCTTTCATAAAATTACTGAAAACATCCTATCCCCAGTTTTTCAAAATCTACATTCTTCTTTAAAAGCACGAATTTCCCCAATAAGAAAATAATTATTTTTAATATTATCAATTTAATACAAGAGGGGAAAAAAAACACTTCTGAATCCTTTTCTTGATTTCTCATTTACTTACATCATATGTTTATATACCTTAATGAATAATGTTTCAGTACATTTGATGCTAACAGCTGAATTTACTCTAAAACAAACAACAGATGATTTTTCCCTCCCTCCCTCCCTCCCTTCCTTCCTTCCTTTCTCTCTCTCTCTCTCTCTCTCCAGAGTCTCCCTTTTTCACCCAGGCTGGAGTGCAGTGGCGTGATCTTGGCTCACTTCAACCTCCATCTCCCAGGTTCAAGTGATTCTCCTGCCTCAGCCTCCCAAGTAGCTGGGATTACAGGTGTGCACCATTATACCCAGCTAATTTTTGTATTTTTAGTAGAGATGGTATTTTGCCATGATACCCAGTTCAGTCTCAAACTTTTGGCCTCAAGTGATCCACCCTCCTCCCAAAGTGCTGAGATTACAGGCGTGAGCCACCATGCCCGGCAACAAATTGTTTTTCTACTGAGAATTTCACGTTTTCAAACACTCTAATTTCTTTGTGGGAAATTCAATCCTGGAAAATTTACATGACATAACAGTGGTATGCAAACTATAGCACTACAGATTTTCCGGTATGTTTGTAAACATAATTTTTATCATCCCTATACAGAAGATATGTAATCCTAAAAGGAAAACATTTAATCGGCTAGTATATTACTAGCACTGGGGTATTGTTGGAAAGAATTTTTGTTCATAAGGCAAACTTTGGTTCAAAAGATTTAAGTTCTAATTGTGGCTCCAACATTTTTAAATATTGGATTGGATAAGTCACATAATTCCCTTTAAAACATAGCTTTTTCAGTTACTGATTTGGCAAAGTAAATAAAACTAAATACAAGCTATAGTTTGTCCAGAAATAAACAAAGTATAATCTACACCTTCACGTTCTGATCTAGTGGAGACTCAGGTATGTAATTAAGCCTATGTATATGACACTAGATACATAAATGAAAGTTTGTAAGATTAGTGCGAGAAAAATGGCATGACAAATACCCTTTACAAATGTTATTTAGACTAAATAAGAAAAGAATTTGAAAACATACACATACTATGCAATTGCAAAGTATTATCATCAACATCATCCTAATAAATAATCCCAGATCTGACAGGCAGAATTATGCTTCCAAAAGATATGCACATCCTAATAATCCCTAGGACCTGTCAATATGTTATATGCATGAAAAGAGAGGACTCTGTGGATATGATTAAATTAAAGAGCTTGGGATAGAGAGATTATCCTGGATTATCTGTGTGGATCTAATGTAATCCTAAGACTCCCTCATAGAGGAAAAGGAAGGTGGAAGAGGACATGAGCATGATGAGATGTGAGGACTCAACCCACCAATGCTAGCTTTCAAGAGGCAGAAAAGGGATCATGAGCCAAAAATTGCAGATGGCTGCTCGAAGGTAGAGAAGATAGAAATGATTCTCCTGTAGACCTCCATGAAGAGGTTTTTCCAGGCAGCCTTTCTGATATCTTGATTTTAGTCCAGTGATATCCATGTTGAACTTTTAACCTGCAGAAATTTAGAATAATTTGTCAATATATGTGATTTTAAGTCACTAAGTTTATGATAATTTATCATAGAAGAAATGGAAAACGAACATGACAGGCACCAAGATTTTTTATGTCAGAATGAAGTAGTTCCTACAAACTCATCCTCCAAGAATGAAACATAGACCAAGTGGAAAACTACTCTGGGGAGGCACTAGATGGCCAAGAAACACAAGGTGGAGTATGGGGCATAAACAAGAGCAGGGTGGATCTCGTCCTAAGTGAGGAGAGAACAGAAAATAGACATGAAACATAATTGATCTATTGTTCACACACTATTAAGCATCTGTAGTACACAAAATTGTACACTAGAAGTTTTAAGGAACACAAGACAGGTAAACGCAATTTATTTTCTTATGTATAGAGTCCAGTTAAAGAAGGGCAATAGCAATACAAGACAGCAGTATGTAAATGTGATAATTGTAGAAACATAAGCATAATTTAAATAATATAAACTATGAGTTCTCTCAATCAACATATGAAAGTATTTGACCAAAGAATAGTAGTAAGCATAGGAATATGCAGAGGTAAAAGACAAAGCCTAGAAGTCAGACACAGTAAACTGCAGAGTGAATGAAAAGATTCCTAATCCCTACTTGCCACTGTAACTAGAGAATTTCAGTGCTGATATTTTTGTACATATGGGACTCTCATGAAAGTTTTTATTTGTAAAAAAGATGTAAACTCTTTTCACAAAACTTGACAAGAAGTACAGCAATCAACAGGAAACCAGCGAACAAATTTATGCTTGAAAATTCCATAAATACTTTGTAAGGAATGTAAAATAAAAAAATATATCAGGTGCAATGAGCCAAGTTCAAAGTTAATGAGGGAGAAGTGAAAGAGAAAAATGTGATAAATTTTAAAATAATAGAAATGACAGGACTTGAGCATGATGAGAAAAGGGAGGAATATCGAATGACCCTAGATTCTTGTCTTGCAAGTCCAGGCAAATAATAAAATTCCTATCTTGAAAGACAAGATGAATAATGCTGCCGTTATTCACTGAGTAACAATACCAGTTTGAAAGTATTAACACATTTAATCCTTATAACAACCCTACGTGGTGGCTTGTATCATTATTTCAGATTAATTGATAAGGAAACTGAAGGAAATAATTTACCTATGTCACTCAGTTAGCTATTGACAGGGTCAGGAATCAAATTCAGGCATTGTGGCTCTGGGGCCTCCAGTCTAGCGACTGTTCTGCAGAGGATGGAGCAGTTCATTAGAGAAAGAGAGCAACTTTCAATTTGGACATTTTGAACTTTCATTCTGTTTCATTTGAGCCAAATTAAGCAGAATAACTCTGTGTTACTCTTTGCTATCATTACGAATGATCTCAGAACCATTCCTGCCTTGTGGAACAAAGCTGATCCTGACATAAGATAAATCCAGATACCACTGTTACTGTTCGAATCAACAGGACATCTTGACTTCTGCAGAATGTGGTGACAAACTGTAATGTTATTTCATTAGCACTAAACTATAGCAACTGATTAGAAAATTAATTAGAGAGAGAACTACTTCCCTAGAGACAATCTCATATGACGGTTACAAAGATACAACTTTGAACACCTAGTCTTGTCTGTGTTATTGAGGTCTGTCTACTATACTAAGCATAATTCCTAAGAAGTAAATAGAACACTAAATAAACCCCTGTAATAAGGAATTTTCTGATTATACATTACTTGGCCTTTATACATCAAAAAACAAAAGTTATTTTAACAATTGTCTTTGATTTGTAAAATACAAGCAAATTTCTCTTTAGGGTTTAGTTACCGAACTATGGCTGATAACCAGTAACATAACAGCTACTAGTTCCGATTTAGGTATGGAATTTCTAGTACATAATTAGAGATCTGGAAATTTTTATGAAGTCAAGAGAAGCCTCATTACCCATAGATAGTTGACAAAATGCTTTACCACCTGCATATCGCCTGTTAAATTTAGACCTAAATTGACAAACTGTATTTTTCCTGTGGTGCTTATAACTCAAAGCCAAAACTTCTAAGACTACCTTGCCCTAGTTTCATTTTTTATTTGTTATTTTCCTTTAAGAAATCTTTCTTCATAAGAACCTTTAGAACTCTTGTGGAACTTTTTTTTTTTTTTTCTCATTTCTTTGCTGTTTAGAATTCCACTTCAGAGTTACAACTACGTGAAAACTTTGAGATAACCACCACAACAAAAACAAAAAGTATGGCATCAAATTGAATCTGACCTTCTGACAGTGAGAATGGAACAAAATCTTTCCTTCAAATCCCTTCAGCATTTGGTGAATCTTCTCATCTTAAAGAGCTGACTCTTATTGATTACTTTTGTGTTATAAAAGAAATATCATATCTGAAATACTTTTTATAACAGAAGTCTGGAGATTCTCAGCTACTTTGCTGAGAAGAATTCTAATGTTGAATAGGGTCAGTAAGTATCAAAAGAAGAACGGTAACCATTTGGAGAAATATATAAAGAGGAATATTTCATTTCCTTTGATTTTTGAAGCTGAGGTAACTCATAACATTGTGGCCTATAGTATATTTGATTTTAGGATCTGAGTATATATGTCATAAGTAGACTGAAATGTTGAGAATATACTATTAATTAACTCAGAGGTGAGTTGATATGAAAACATTAAAATACTTATATATATACTCATATATGTATGTTTGCTTTTCTTACCATATATAAATTTGTTTTTTACCTAAATTTTCAAATATATGTGTAAGAACACTGAATACACAGATTTTTAAAAACATAAGTTGGTATCATTTCAGTATTTTCCTTACATGTAAACTCTGAATTTCTGAGTTTTAAGTCCCAGGTGTCATTCACTCTGGAAGCTAGAGAATTGTTTTGGGAGCTCTTAGGTCACTCTGCTGCATCTGGGTCACTGAGCTCCAATCCAGGCAGAACAGAATGTTGCCCTTCTCCCAAAGGATTTCCTTTTTAGTGCATGCTGCTTTTAATATTCACTCTCTCCCTAGGGTCTAACTGGGTTACACTCAAAGTCCAGCTCAGCACAGTAGCCAGATTTCTGACACCCTTGAGGATATTGTGAACTACATTAATGCTTGATATATGGGTAAAGTTGTGAACCACATATAGATCAGAGAAATAAATCCCAGGATTTCATTATTTTAAAAAGCCTCTCTCTAGATTTGTCCTCTAAGTTAACCATTAAAATAATTTGAGATAATTCAAGTTACTTAATTGTTAGAATGCTGTTTTTTTTTTTTTTCAACTTTACCTATTAGGTGGGACCATGGCAAGGATCCCAAAGGCAGTACAGTAAGGAACCTGTGCTGTGTTCACTTAGTGTCTAGGTAAATATTGTTTAATTGTTTAATTGGGACATACAATGTCTTCATAAATTCTCTCCTAATGCTGATTTTCACACTCGGACTAGAGATATTCTAAAGTAACTAGTTATACAAAAGGTGCAATTAGTCTTAAAATAACTAAAATCCACCGCAAAAGTAGAAGAGTCCGTATTGCAATTGCACTTCATCAACAACAACACGACACATTAAAATCGTCAATTCAGAACTAAAATAATAGTAAAGGGTTTTTTTGGTGAGTAATGCTGAGGCATTTGTTATAAAAGTGACGAAATGCAAAATTCCACACAAAAATATGAATACATTTGATTGTACTTAACAACAAAAGTGCAACATGTCATGAAAATTCTTGGAGTGATATTGAATAATAATCAGAAAACCTAACATGCACATGGGTCTATACCTAAACTCATTACCATATAGGAGAAATTCTGTTCTCTTACTAGAGAATTATATGACTACCTTTAAGAACAATATGAAGTTAGAAAAACAGAAATCTATTTAATTTTTTTATGCAAAGGAAATATGAGATGGATAATTAGTTAAGCAATTGAGTAGTATAAGTGAGTACTACAAAGCAACCCAAAAATTAGCAACTGCAGGAAGACACCACCATCCCTGGGACAAAAGATCAATGAGAGATGATGGTGTTACCATAGCAGGAAGGTAAGACTGTCTAACAGATATTAAGGCCCACCTCTTGGCAGGCAAAAGTAGGGACCATGAAATAGGGGTGTCTTTGTCCACCCAGGCTACGATAACAAAGTACCATAGACTAGGTAGGTTTGCGACAACAGAAATTTATTTCTCAAGTTCTGGAAGCTGGAAATCCATGATTAAGTTACCTGCAGATTCAGTGTCTGGTGAGAACCCATTTCCTGGTTTATAGGTGGCACATTCTCACTGTGTCCTCACATGTTGGAAAGGGCAAGGCAGTTCTGTGAGCATCTTTGATAAGGGCAGTAGTCATTTACCTACCAGAGGCCCTATCCTAGTACACCACATCGATAGTTAGGTTTTAAAATATAAATTGGGGGTGGAGGGATAAAAGAGCACAAAATATTTAGGCTATAGCAAAGAGCTTTCCATAAGGAGCTAAAACCAATATGAATGAACGGGCTCTGCAAGAAATGCCACTGTAGGCAGAACAAGAGTGGAGTGATACCGTGACTTGCCTCCTACTCACACCTACTAATGCCTACCATGTGTTGAATGTAACTAGAAGTCAATCGTTATGAGAATTTATGATACAGAGCTAAGAAAGGGATGTGAGAAATAGACCAGCAACCAAGCAGGCAAGTAACCAGCATATGAATTATAAGAAATGAAAAAATAACTAATGGGTGCTAGGCTTAACACCTGGGTGGTGAAATAATCCATAGAACAACCCCCCATAACACATTTACCTGTGTAACAAACTTGTACATGTACCCCTGAACTTAAAAGATTTTTTTAAAAGAAAAATTTAATTATCCCTAAATATCAGATCATCCACTCTCTTACCTGCCCTAAAGTTTTCATAGCCAGAAATGGTGCTGACAAATGTCTGTGTTTATGGTGAAACAAAATCCTGTATTCTGTAGTCTGATCACATTTTCTGATGTTCATTCATCTGGTCATCATTCTTTTCCATAGCTCTTCACTTGTAAACTTCATCTGGCAACCTTAATGACTATTTTATTTGATTAGATATAGAAGCTAAACATCACTCAAGCTCATTGCTGAGTGGTTATCTTCAAGAATGAACAAAAGGACTTGAGATATCACAGCAGAAGCCTGGAAAACATAGACTTTCATCTACTTTAAGTATTTCTTAAGCACTCTGTCTATAGGCTTTTATGTTTCTCTTTAGTCTAGAGGAGAAAGGGGTATTAAGTTAATCAAAGCTGTTCTCATACAATAACTTCAAGTCATATAATCAGATTCATATTCTTTCTGCTTAAAATATCACCTTCCATTTTGCATAAATATTTCTAGGGTCCTAACTATCTGTCTCTGAAACCACATTGAAAAGATTTATCACTTCCTTTCCTGGGAGGTAATAACAAATCTTACCCATATGAAAATGCCTTTAAAAACTATGCATATGTATACTGTTTACCTATATATACATATATATTTATACATATATGTATCTGCTTTTTATTTTATATATGTATATTTGCAATGTATAGTATATATATACATATTGCACACACATATTGTACACATATTGTACATTGCATATATACATATATAGTACATAAAATGGTGTATATATTTATATGTATATTCATAGAGATTGAGATTCATTAATTTATTTTTATTTATATATAATTGTACATATTTTTGAGGTTCATGTGATGTTTTTATACATGAATAAAATGTGTAATAATAAAATCAGGGTAAATGGAATATACATCACCTCAAACATTTTTCTTTGTGTCAGGAGCATTCAAATTATTCTAGCTATTTTGAAACATATATTAAATTATTGTTATGTATAGTCTCTCTTCCATACTATGGAACAATATAACTTTTTCTTTCTATCTTACATAATTTTTGTAGGTATTAACCATCTTCTCTTCTTAGCCCCCCTACCCCTTACTCTTCCAGCTTCTGGTAACCACCATTCTACTCTACCTCTATGAAATCCACTTTTAGCTCACACATATAAGTGAGAACACGTGATATTTGCCTTTCTGTGCCCGCCTTATCTGATTTAACATAATGACTTCAGTTTCATTCATGTTACTACAAATGACAGGATTTTATTATTTTTGTAACTGAATATTATTCCACTGTATACACACATACCACGTCTTCTTTATCCTTTCATCCATTGCTAAAGCAATCCTGAGTGAAAAGAACAAAGCTGGAGGCATCACACTATCTCACATCAAACTATAATACAAAGCCAACAACATGGCACTGGCATAAAAACACACAGAATAATGGAACAGGATCGAGAACCCAGAAATCAATCCCCATATGGATGGCCAATGTATTTTTGACAAGGACACTAAGAACACACAATGGGGAGGGGACAGCCTTCCTAATAAATGGTTCTGGAAAAATTGAATATCCATATGCAGAAGAATGAAACTGTATTCACATCTTCCACCATATATAAAAATCAACTCAAAATCGATTAAAGACTTAACTGTAAGACCTGAAACTATGAAACTACTAGAAGAAAAAATTTTGAGAAGCTACAGAACATTGTTTTAAGCAAGATTTTTTGTGTAAGACCTCAAAAGTGCAGGCAGCAAAAGGAAAATTAGGCAAATAAGATTACATCAATCTAAAAAGCTTCTGCATAGCAAAGGAAACAACCGACAAAGTGAAGAGTTAACCTACAGGATGGGAGAAAACATTTTCAAACTATTCATCTGACAAGGGATTAATAGCTAGAATATATAAGGAACTCAAACGACTCAATAGCAAAAAAAAAAAAAAAAAAAAAAAAAAAAGAAATCTGATTTAAAATGGGCAGAAGACCCTAACAGACATTTCTCCAAATTAGACATGCAAATGACAAACAGGTATATGAAAAAATGTTCAACATCACTAATTATCAGGAAAATTCAAACCAAAAGTGCAGTGAAATATTATCTCATCCCAGTTAAAATGGCTGCTATTAAAAAAATAAGTTAACAGATGCTGGTGAGGATGTGGAGAAATGGTAATGCTTGTATACTGTTGGCAGAACTGTAAAGTGGTGTATCCACTATGGAAAACACTCTAGAAGTTTCTAAAAAAAAAAAAAAAAAAAAAAAAACTGAAAATAGAGATTTATTTATTCTTAGGTATTGGGTCAGGCAATTTCGGGAGTAAGAAAGTTTGAAAGTTTTAGGGCAGTCTGACAAGCTGGAAACTCTGGCAAGAGTTCATGCTGAAGTCCTGAGCCCAAAGGTAGTCTAGCAGCAGAATCCCTCACTCTTCTGGAGACTCCAGTCTTTTTTCTTAATGTTTTCAACTGACTGGCCCACCTACAGTATAGGGGATCATCTGCTTTATTCAAAGTCTACAGATTTAAATGTTAATCACACCTAAAAAATGACTTCACTACAATCTGGACTGGCTTTTGACTAAATACTTGGGTACTATAGCCTAACTTAGTTGACACATCAACTAAGCCATCACATTTTTCTTTTTCTTTTTCTTTTTTTTATTATTATACTTTAAGTTCTAGGGTACATGTGCACAAGGTGCAGGTTTGTTACATATGTATACATGTGCCATGTTGGTGTGCTGCACCCATTAACTCATTTACATTAGGTATATCTCCAAATGCAATCCCCCCACCCACGATAGGCCCTGGTGTGTGATGTTCCCCATCCTGTGTCCAAGTGTTCTCACTGTTCAGTTCCCACCTATGAGTGAGAATATGTGGTGTTTGGTTTTCTGTTCTTGCGATAGTTTGCTCAGAATGATGGTTTCCAGCTTCATCCATGTTCCCACAAAGGACATGAACCCATCCTTTTTTATGGCTGCATAGTATTCCGTGGTGTATATGTGCCACATTTTCTTAATCCAGTCTATCACAGATGGACATTTGGATTGGTTCCAAGTCTTTGCTCTTGTGAATAGTACCGCAATAAACATACGTGTGCATGTGTCTTTACAACTGCATGATTTATAATCCTTTGGATATATACCCAGTAATGGGACGGCTGGGTCAAATGGTATTTCTAGTTCTAGATCCTTGAGGAATCGCCACACTGTCTTCCACAATGTTTGAACTAGTTTACAGTCCCACCAGCCATGTAAAAGTGTTCCTATTTCTCCACATCCTCTCCAGCACCTGTTGTTTCCTGACTTTTTAATGAATGCCATTCTAACTGGTGTGACATGGTATCTCATTGTGGTTTTGATTTGCATTTCTCTGACCATCACATTTTTCTTTACCAGAGTTTCCTTCTTTGCTTTTTCAGATGATCAGAAAACTTTTCCATTTGAATTGTATTGCATCATTATCTACTATAAAAATGAATTGATATGAAATACTTGGGGACCATGCATTCAGAATCTATTATTCAATTAAACTTTATTTTAAGTAAATTAATCAAAATGAAAAATAATGGGCAGTATTTCCCAAGCAGAAAATTCAGCAAAATTCCTGTAGGAGAGATAAATCAACTTATATTTATTATGAAATGCCCTGAAACACTAACTTGATTTAATAAAAAATTTGTTAAAGCTGAAATTTTTTAATAATGTATTTTGCATATCCAAATTTTTCATAGATTTTACAAAATTAAACTTTAGTGGCTATAAATATAAAGTATCAATTTTGAATGAGTAGCTAAATCAATATTTTATTTTACTATATGCATATTTTAGTAAGCTTACAAACCAATGCTTGTACTTTAATTATTATTATTTTAAACTTTATTAATCATGACTTCACTTTATGGATGTTTCTGTTGTATGTTAGCATTTTACTTTAGAAAATATTTTTTTTTTAGTCACGGTGGCTCACACACCCATAACCCCAGCAGTTTGGGAGGCCAAGGCGGGCAGATCACCTGAGGTCTGGAGTTCAAGATCAGCCTGGCCAACATGGCGAAACCCCGTCTCTACTAAAAATACAAAATATTAGCTGGGCGTGGTGGCATACGTCTGTAGTCCCAGCTACTTGGGAGGCTGAGACATGAGAATCGCTTGAACTTGGGAGATGGAGATTGCAGTGAGCCAAGATTGCTCCACATCGTTCCAGCCTGGGCGACAGAGTGAGGCTCCATTTCAAAACAAAACAAAACAAAACAAATATATATATATTTCGTTTTTATATAAATAACTGCTTTATCATGTTTTATAAATCCACTTTATAATAAAAGTTATATTAAAAATGCTGGCAAGGAGGTTACTTCATAGTCACTTTATAGTTATTATTAATTAGATGCCATTTTTCATATATTAGTCTTTCAAAACTTACAATCTCTGCATCTCAGTTTAGATACAAAATAATTACCTTTTAATTATTTTGTTTAGTATTATTTTAATTTTTTTCTTGGAATATTTTATGTTCTTCTTTCAAAATTGAATGTCTATCAAGTTAATAACCTCAAAGTCCTTAATTTTTTTAGTGTCCTAATCCTAGAAGGAATGGTCTACAGATTGGCATGCCATTGGTAGATAAGTTTGTCTTGCCTTTTTTAATTAAATAATTTAATAAATATTTTAATGTTTTAATTATGAAACCAGATACTTTTAAAATCAGGATATTAAGTTTCAAAGTTAGACTTAAACAGCCATGGATTTTCTGTCAGAATCCATATGCTGAGCTTATGTACAAGGAAAATATGGATTATTGATAGTTTCTTTCCTGAAGGTAATTCTTTTCTCTATATAATGTAAAAAATAGTTTACAAACATCGCCTCATTAATTTTCTCAAGGTCCCTTAAGAGAATTACATATGCATGATTTCCATTTTACAGAATGTAAACTGGCCTGAGGGAACCGGGTATCACAGTTTTCCGTTTTGTTTCTCATGCCACAGCTATGACCCACAAAACATTTTAAATTTACAGTGGGCATAGATTTTATTTTGCTCTTCTGTCAAATTCTCTGAGTTCTAAACAAAATACAGTCTTATATGATTAAACAAAGAAAGTTTCAAAGTCAGAAAATCAGGCTTCAAGACACAGCTTTTCCATTTTGGCAAAATATTAAACCTCTTCAGTTTTACATCTGTAAAACATCTGCTTTCTCTACAGTGCACTTGAGCTTATTACTGAAGCTCAAATGAAAAATGTATGTGAATGTGTTGCATAAATTGCAAATCATATAGATGATAGTTGTTATATTACATTTATATCCCCCACCACATGAGGCCCAACACAAATTTGTAAACTTGAATGTGGCCCAACACAAATCTGTAAACTTTCTTAAAACATTATGAGATTATTTTGCGATTTTTTTTTTTTTCTTAGCTCATCAGCTGTCACGAGTGTTACTGTACTTTATGTGTAGCCCAAGACAATTCCTCCTCTTCCCATGTGGCCCAGAGAAGCCAAAAGATTGGACACCTCTGCTTTAAAGTAAATACTAAATCTTATCTACATTGGCATCCTTCAAGCCATAGGATGAGTATATTAGATGTGTCCACCAATCATTTACTGAATGCAGAACTGCATGTACATTATTGAAGACACTGTGTCAGGTACTGATCCTAGTGTTGACGGGTTGCATTTTTAAATGTGGTCATCCAAAAGACTTGTAGTCAGTAAATTCCTGAAGGAAGTGAGGGGGCAAGCATGTTGTTAACTGAGAAAAAAACACTGAGGCAGAAGTTACAGCAACGGAAAGACCCGGGTGTGGACTGTGCTAAGGATGTTCAAGTTATTGAAGGAGGAAAATTGGTCTGCAACGGTGTAAACAAGGAGAGGGTAGTAGGAGATGAGATCACAGGTGTTAAGGGAAGGGGAGATTAAGAGAGGCACTGACATGGGATGCTATGAATACCGGTTTTTACTCTATAATTTGGCAAGAATTGGAGTGTTTTGTATAAGTAGAAACATATTGTTATTTTTTAACACTGTAGTACCTATGATGAGAATACACTACAAGAAAACCAAAGCAGAAGCAGTAAGACCAGCTAAGAAAAATAAGATGGTAGACTCAACTTGGAAATTCTAGTAGTAGGGGTGGTGATAAGTTGGACTCTACATACATTTTAAAGGTAGAGCAAAAAAAAAAAAAAAATCTGTGATAGGGATTGTAATAAAACTATATACAAATTTGGGGAAAATTAACATCTTTGTAAAATTTAGTCTTCTAATGCATAAACACAGAATATCTCTTCATTTATTTAGGTCCATCTAATTGTTCTTAATTAGATTTGTAGTTTCCAGTGTAGAACACTGGAATATATTTTCCTGTATTTTTCCTCCAGGTATGTGATTATTTTAGTCACTATTATAAGTTCATTCTTAATTTATTATTTTTACACTAGCTTAAATTGTATGTATGCGTGTGCATAAATCATTACATACATACACATAAAATATTTTAAGTTCTACTGTAATTACTAAAATAATTAGTAATAAAATAATACTAAATGTGAAACAAGAAGATAATACAAGAGAAAGAGGAATTTTAAAATGCTTGACTAAAGCAGAAAAATGAAAGAAAGAAGCTGTACAGAAACAAAACAAAACAAAACAAAAGAGAGAGGAAGGAGGCAGAGCGGGATGGTCAAACAGAGCCCTCCAGTGATCATCCCTTCCACAGAAACATCAAATTGAACAACCATTCACTCAAGAAAGCCCTTCATAAGAACCAAAAATTAGTTGATCAATCATAGTACTTAGTTTTAGCATTATATCAAGGAGAGAGGACAGTAAAGACAGCCTTGAATCACCTACACATCCCCCATGTTTTAGCAGTAGCTGCCGGACACAGCAACAGAATCTTCGGGAACGGGGAGCACAGTAATTGTGAAAATTAACTTTGAAACTCAGGACTGCCCTGTCACAGTGGAAAGGAACACGAGGCAGAATTCATCCTGTGTTCACAGTGGGAACATTTAGACCACTCCTAGCCAAAGGAGAATCTCAGTGGTGAAAAACTTAAGTTCCAGCTAGCCCCAACACCATGGCCAAAGTGCTCTAGGCTTCTAAACAAATTTTAAAGGCAGTCTTAGCCTCAAAGACCGCCACTCCTAGGCAAGTCCTGGTGTTTTCCCAGGCTTCGAGCAAGTGAACTTGGGGTGTGAACAACCTAGTGGGACACCAGCTGAGGCAGCCAAGGAAGTACTTTTGTCACACCTCCTCCAACCCAAGGCAGTGCAGCAGAGACCCTGTCTCAAAAAATAAATTAATAAACAAAACAATTGAACTCAAGGAGCTAGTAGAATGGTTACCAGGGTCTGGAAAGGGTAATGATTGGGTGGGAGAGGGGGACAACGGGATGGTAAATGGGTACAAAAATACAGTTAAAGAGAATGAATAAGGTTTAGTGTTTGATAGCACAACAGAATGACTGCAGTCAATGATACTGTACATTTAAAAATAACTAAAAGAGAATAATC
Organism: Piliocolobus tephrosceles; assembly: GCF_002776525.5. Lineage (NCBI taxonomy): Eukaryota > Metazoa > Chordata > Mammalia > Primates > Cercopithecidae > Piliocolobus > Piliocolobus tephrosceles. Next base: position 119,320,391 of record NC_045439.1, read on the forward strand.
AGAATGTTTATGACAAAAATAAATGATAAATGCTTGAGGTGATGAATATGCCATTTATTCTGATGTTACTACTACTACACATTGAATACCTGTATCAAAATATCTCATATACCCCATTAATATATACACTTAGTATTTACCTATAAAAATCAAAAAGTAGGCCAGGCATGGTGGCTCACACCTGTAATCCCAGCACTTTGGGAGGCCGAGGAGGCGGATCATCTGAGGTCGGGAGTTCAAGACCAGCTGACCAACATGGAGAAATCTCATCTCTGCTAAAAACACAAAGTGAGCTGGGCATGGTGGCACATGCCTGTAACCAGCTACTCAGGAGGCTGAGGAAGGAGAATAGCTTGAACCCAGGAGGTGAAGGATGTGGTGAGCCGAGATCACGCCATGGCACTCCAGCCTGGTCAACAAAAAGGAAACTCTGTCTCCACAAAAGAAAAAACAATAGCATAAAGTAAAAATTAAAAAAAAAACAAAAAACAAAAAAAAAAAAGAAAGAAAAAATACCGACAGCAGCATAATAGACTTAAACACAATTATACAATTACATTTAATGTAAATGTAATATGCATGTAAATACATACACATTGTAAGATTTTATACACAATATGTATATGTATAAAATGTGGGAGTTTTTTGCATTTTGCTTGCATATTTTATGTTTTATGGCCTTTACTTGGATTAGTCAAATATTTTTAATAGTGCTATTTTTTTCTGTTACTTCTCTTTATTTTCCCTTTAATGGCTACCCTAGATGTTTCATGTATCTTTGATTTATTACAACCCTGTGGAAATTATTTGTTTTTACCACTTTTCAAATAATGCTGGAACATTAGGACTCTTTAAGCTATTTAATTCTCTTTTGACTTTTGCAAGAATTATATACTGTATAATTCTCTCTCTCTCTCTCTCTCTCTATATATATATATATATATATATATGCATGTATATATTTACGTCCAAAGTAATTACTATTAAATACTCGTTTAGATTTAACCATATATTTTTCTTTCCGTTACTTTTCATTTTTACCTGAATTTTTGTGTTTCTGTCTCATATCATCTCTAACCTAATGAAATTCCTTTATTATTGCTTAATGTATAATTTCTGGTTGTAATTTTTTCTTTTTTGTTGGAAAATTAATTTATATTTAAAGAATAGCTTTGCAGGGTATAGAATTCAAGTTTCCATATCTTACATACCCTTTTATTTTCTGCTTTATTTTTTAAGCAATTTAAAAAGTATTTTCTATTTTATTTTTTAAAGGTCAATTGCTACTACTGATACTAATTTTTGGAATACAAAGTATTCTATTTATCTTACTGGCTTACATTAGACCTTGGTATCTGTAACTCTAATTTTCCTTGTATTCACTTTGCTTAGTTTATAGAAATTTTGTGATGTTTCAAATTGTTATTCATTGCCAGTTTTGAAAAATTTTCATAATCTCAAATACTGTTTTTCATCTGTCTCTGTATCCTCCTCATCTATACTTCTAATTACATTTATTTTGAATAGTTGAAGTCCCACATATATCTTGCTCTTTTCTTATTTTTTCCTCTCTGTTTTAAATTAAGGTGTTTTACATTTTCTGTCTTACAATATACTAATTGCGTTTTCTGCTGTATCTATTTGTTGATAAAATCAACAAACTTTATTTTCAGTATTTTGGCTTTTCCTTTCCAGATTTTCCAGTAATACTGTTTTTCATATTATTTTAATTTTTGGTAAAATTCTCCAGTTTTTCTTCAGTGACCTTTCATCTTTTTTTGTGAACATGATAAAAATGTTTTAAAGTCTTTGATTTCTTACTGTAATATCTGGAAGATCTTTGATGGTTTCTGTTGTCCATATTCTTTGTTTTCAATTATATGATCCTTTATCTTGGAATGTCTTGTAATTTTTTGTCAAATTTTTATATTGTATAAAAAAAATTATTAAGGTTCCAGCTGACACTACTTTTCAACCAGGGAAGGTTCAACTTCTGATCTCCTAGGCAAATAGAACATGCATATGACCTGGATCCATGCATGCACTGAATTAAAGTTTGAAAACCCTCAGCCTTTGGGTAAAGTAGTTAGGGTGAAGCTTTCCTGGACTTCAAATTGAAAGCTTGGTGTATTCACTGATGCTCCACTTCTGTTGATTTCTAAAATCTGAACATTGTAATTTCTGAATAATCCTACAAAAATATAAAATAAAGTAATAAATAATCAGAACAACTGTTTTACTTTCAGTTGCTTAGTCTTATACTCTTTGCATCAACCGATTTTGGCAAATACATTAGAAGAAATACCAGCCTTATATCTGGATCAGTATTGTTCCATCTCCATTACTGTATCCTAGTATCATGGCCCATAAATGCTTACACTGTTTGTCTTGTTGCTGTTGTTGCTGTTATTGTTGTTTTCTTAGTTCTGATTTCTCTTCTCAGGAGGGCCCTGTGAAAATGAGGCCTGGATTCTCAGCCTCCTGTCTTGCTTTCAGAGTAAGCAAATGCCCCAGGGAAAAGATGGCTGCAGACTGTGGGTTCACCTCTCTCTATTTTTATCTGCTTTGTAATTTTGCAATCCTGTTCCTCCAAGCCTGGTTGCTCTCTCTCCAATGCCTTTAAGAAAATATAATTTCTATTGTATCTGTTTTTTGCTACTTGTTCCGAATAAGAAGGTTGGTCTGCTGCATGCTATACCATCACATTCAGGTGTAATAATTTTGATCAAGATTGTATCCTTTCACATAATATTTCATTTAGCTTGTTGACATTTTGTTTCAAATGTGTTTTGAATCAGATTTCCTGAAAGTAAAAAAAATATATATATATATATAGTTTGTTTTTCTTGGAATCTAGTAAGTTATAACTTATCATTTTCTTTTCCGTGGTAAAGTTTGGTATTGTTTTCTTTTCTTAAATATTTCATATTATTTAACTCTGGAGCCATGAGATCCTGTAGCTACAGCCCTTTTTTTTTTTTTTATTGTAATTTTTTTATTGGAAAACAAATATACAACTTGGAATGGATTTTGAGGCAAATTGTGCCATAAGCAGATTTTAAGTGGCTAAACAAAGTTTAAAAAGCAAGTAACAACAAAAGAAAATGTTTCTGGTACAGGACCAGCGGTACAAAAAAATTGTGTACGAGTACCTGGATAATACACCCGTTTTGCAATAGGGCAACTTTTAAGTACATATTGTTGACTGTCCTTAGTCCAAGCAGAGTTACAACTCCACCCTTCAACAACAACATGCTGACAGTTCCTAAAGAAAACTACTTTAAAAAAGGCATAACCCAGATGTTCCCTCATTTGACCAACTCCATCTAACTTTAGATGTGCAGAAGGGCTTAGCTATATCCAGAGTAAGCCACATGCAACATGTTACTTGATCAATTTTCTAAAATAAGGTTTCAGGACAATGACAGTAAGATAAGGGAAGAAAACATGGAGGAATGAAGTCCTAATTACTATACATGCATATTTTTTTGACAGTAGGGAGAAATCTTTTACAGATAAGTTACAAACAAAGAAAAGGCAAATAAACAATTTTGTACAAGAAATTTAACACATTCTGTACAAGGTCTTCACTTTGCTGTCATCATTTGTACAAACTCTTCATAGTTTACTTGACCATCACCATCAATATCTGCTTCCCTGATCATTTCATCAACTTCTTCATCTGTTAACTTCTCTCCAAGGTTTGTCATCACATGGCGAAGTTCTGCAGCACTAACATAGCCATTGCCATCCTTATCAAACACACGGAATGCTTCTCTAATTTCTTCTTCACTGTCTGTGTCTTTCATTTTTCTTGCCATCATTGTCAGAAATTCAGGAAAGTCAACTGTGCCATTACCATCAGCATCTACTTCATTAATCATGTCCTGTAACTCTGCTTCTGTGAGATTCTGCCCAAGAGACCTCATTACAGTTCCCAATTCCTTTGTTGATATAGTTCCATCACCATCTTTGTCAAATAGTGAAAAAGCTTCTTTGAATTCTTCAATCTGCTCTTTGGTCAGTTGGTCAGCCATGCTGCAAGCGCTACCGGTTTCCGAGATGCGACCACACAACCAGTCAGCTCACTCGCTCCACTCGGACTCTTTTTTTTTTTTTTTCAGACAGAATCTCACTCTGTCACCCAGGAGGGAGTGCCGGAGTGCGGTGGAGCAACTTTGGCTCACCACAATCTCCGCCTCCCAGATTCAAGTGATTATCTTGCTTCAGCTTCCCGAGTAGCTGGGATTACAGGTGCCCATCACCACACCCAGCTAATTTTTGTATTTTTACTAGAGATGGGGTTTCACCACTTTGGCCAGGCTGGTCTCGAACTCCTTACCTCAGGTGATCTGCCTGCCTCAGCCTCCCAAAGAGCTGCAATTATAGGCGTGAGCTACTGTGCCTGGCCAGCTACAGCTATTTTTAAGCCAGTTGCAATTCATTTAATAGTTATAAGATTATTTAAATTTTATTTTTCATCTTTATTTTGTAAAATTAAGTTTTTTCTTAGAATTCCAGGAATAAACCTGTTTAAATTTTCAAACTCAATTTAATAAAGTTGCACATAATAGCTTTTAACTACCTTTTCTTCAACATCTTTATTATTTCTTCATTTATCTTTTGTCCCTAAACTTCCTATTTAAAGTAATTCAATATAAGTAATAATGCCATTTTAACTGAATTTAATTAGGCTCTTGCTCCTAATTCAGAATGCAATCTGAATGTCTTTTTGGCTACTGTATTCTCGGTACATATTAGATGCCTAAATACTAATAAATAAAAGAATGACTGAATAGATGAATGTATGGATGAGCCAATGCAGGTTTATCTCCTTGCAGGAAGAATGAAAATTTCAAAAAATTATTTTTATATTTATTTTTAATTAGTTCCCACCTATAATCCCAGGACTTGGGAGGCTGTGGCTGAAGAATCACTTGAGTCCAGGAGTTCAAGACTAGCCTGGGCAACACAGCAAGACCCTGCCTCTGCAAAAAAAAAATTAAATTAAATTAACTGAGTGTGGTGGTGTGCACTTGTGGTCCTAGCTACCCAGGAGGCCAAGGTGATAAGATTGTTTGAGCCCAAAGGTTTGAGGCTGTGAGGAGCTATGATTGTGCCACTGCACTCCAGCCTGGGTGACAGAGCAGAACCTGTCTCTAAAAAATAAAGAGATAAATAAATATTAAAAAATCACTAATGTAAAATGTTTGAAGAGCTAGTTTTACCTTTCCTATTTATATGTTTACCACTTTTTTAAAGGATAATATCATTCCCATTGCTTCCACAAATTTATCTGTTTAAATATAAAAAAATCACTTAAAGGATGCCAGAATCTAGGTCTTTCTCTTCAGATACTGTAATTTAGTAAATGATTAAATGCTGTTGAATCAACTATTCTTTGTAATAATCTCTTATTTTTAAATGTCCTGTGCTTTTATTTAATTTAGAAAATAAATATTTAGCAGCAACTTTCATTATGTTTGAAATTAAATTTTAAACAAACCAGCATACTTCTATAAACTTCTCTGAAGTTTTCACAGAATTGTATTTTGGGATTTGAAGTATTTTCTCTGAATGAAATAAATGAAACCATAAAGCAAAGAAAGTGTGTGTTAAAATTTCTGGGAAGAACAATAAAAAGTATAAATCTATAATATTCAGTTGCAGAAACATTGGCATTATTTCAAAATTGAAAGAATCATAGAATTCACCTCCATTATCTTTACTGATTGATAAGAAGCAATAAAAATGTGTTCATTTTTTAAAACTTCCCAAGAAGGAAATTCACTCACTGCTATTGACATATTATTTCTATATTCACTGATCCTCAGAATCTTCTCTAATTTAAAATAATCAGGATATGCCTCAAAGTAAACACTCAGACTTATGCAGTAATTTTAAATAATGCTATTAATGCATACATGGCCCAGTAAAAGCATTAATAATATATTGTAGGCAAACAAAGCAAGTCTCTCAACATTATATTTATGATCATTTTGCTGTGTGTGCGTCTGTGTGTGAAAATAGGTGATTGAAGCTTTCATAATTTTGTATTAGTTATGAATTTATATGGAATTATTTGTATTTTTAAAATATCTACAATAATTATGCATAAACCTTTAAATAATTTTATCATAGTTAAATATAACATTAACTTTTACTGCCACATCTCAGAAAAATAGAAATTTATTCTCATTATTCACCTTAAAAATTTTTTCACCATTTTTAAGAGTGTCCTGATAAAATTATGTTTTCTATGTAAAATGTACATGAGTATAATGGAAATATATGTATGAAAATAAACGTGATTGAAACTGTAAAATGTATTTTTGTCTATTTCCTGAAATGTCAAAAATGTTAAAGAATATTAGGAGGAAAAAAGAACTGTGACTGATAATAGTAAGTAAATAGCAAGAAGTTAGATTTAAACTTAGATATATTACTTTGGAAAATACAAAGTCATCTAACTAAAACACAAAAATTTCCGACTAGATTTTTAAAAATCTAATTATTTGCTGTGTACTAGAGTTATATTTTCTACATGGAAACATAGAAAATGTTAATGTTAAAGGATGCAAAATATGTGCCATGCCTAATAATCAAAATTAAGTTTATACTTTATTAAGCAACACAGAAATTTAACAAGAAGTGGCACTACGGACAAAGAAACATTCCATAATATCACACAACTAAACAGGGAAGTATTTAAAGACTTTAACATGCAAACATGCTATCCTCATTGCTGAAGAGCAATCCAACAAAAACATTATTACAGGTACAAGTGATGTGAGCTACGCCATTCATAAACTTAACCAATTAACCATATATAGATTATTAAACTCATCAGCTCCATAGTACTCATTATTTACAACTGCACATGGATGGTTTACCAAAATAAGCCATATGCTGGTTCATCAATATCGTCTAAGCAAACTGCAAAATTTTACAATCATAAAGTTCATGTTCTCTGATGTCAGTAGAATTAAGATAGTAGTCAATAACAAATAATTAAATAAAAATCCTAAATGTTTAAAAATTAAGCAACATGCTTCTAAATAACTTATGGGTCAAAAAAGATCTAATAATGAAAAATTAGAAATACATGAGTTGAATGAAATGAAAGCATTCCATATCAAAACTTGGAGAGATGCAACTAAAGCTAAGCATATACAGAGATATAGAGTTTAAATGCCTAGATTAGAAGACAGAAAATCATCAATCAAGCATTCATTTTAAGATTCTAGAAAAATGCTTTTTAATTAAATCGTCAGAATTCTAAAAAGAAGAGCAGAAATCAATAAAATATAAAATAAATGTTGAAGAAAAAATCAACAAATTTAAAAGTTGTTCCTTTGAAAAGTCTAATAAAATTTAAAAACCCCTATTAAAGAGAAACAAGAAAAAAGGAATATAGAATATTCCTTTAGTATAATAAAGAATAAAGAATAATAAAGAATATCAATACAAGTTTTTCAAACATGAAAAAACAGTAAGAAGTTATTCTGAATAACTTTTTGCTAATGCATAATTACATAGATATTGAAGTTATTAATTTGTAATTTGTCATCCATATCAAACACACACACACACACGCACACACCATACACACACATCTTCAGGGACAGAGAATGGCTTCAAGCAAATTCCTGCAAATATTTAAGAAAGAAATAACACCAGCCTTATAAGACCTGTTTTATAAGGAGTGAAAACACTTCCTAACTCTTTCTATGAAGTCGTAACATTCTTGCTACTACACAATACCAGGAAATTTAACATAAGATCCTTCATAAACACCGATGCAATAATTCTAATTTGAATATTAGCTAATCGAATTCAGAAAAATAAATAAGAAATTAAACCACAAACTAGTTCGATTTGTTCCAAGTATGTAAAACCAACTGTTGGTCATCATTTATGTTAATAAAATATAGAAAAAAATATACAAAGTATAAAACAAAATAAATGCAACAGACATGGGAAACATTGATAACATTAAAAATAGCTCATGACTAAATCTCCACAAACTAGAAATAGTTAAAAACTTTCTTAATTTGGTGAGTGGTATCTACATATATCACACAACAAATATTTTAGCTAGTGGTGAGATTGGAAGTTCTACTTCTGAGATCAGAAATTAGTCTAGGATGTCTGTTTTATCCCTTTTATTGAACATAACACACTGAATGCCCTATTCATTGTGGAAGTACAAAAAAATGAATGAAAGTTATAAGAATTTTAAATGTAAGGCTGAAAACTCACCATTGTAGGCAACATGAGTGTATATTTTAAAATTCAGACAAATCTGCAAGCTATTAGAATTAATAAATGAATTTAACAAGATTGCTGAATGTGAAGATTGGCCATAAAATCTGAAAGCACACACAAATACACATAACAAATCATTTATTGATATTACATTGTAAGACATAAGCTCAATGATATCACATATATTTAATGTGTTGTCCTTCATTAGCAATACATAATTCCATTATATTGTGTAAAATTCCAATGAAATATTTAATATGGTGTTTCCATAAGTCCCTACAACTTTCATCTGTGATGAGTCACATTATTTCTGTATAATTTTCACTAAAGAAATCTTTACTTCAAGCATATCCTACTGTATGTTCAGTGCCTACTTTCAATAGTGCCACCTAGTAGGTGTTCAAAATATCTGCCCACTGAATGACTGAATAGATGACTATAATGTTTCCCAATTTCTAAAATCTCTTAAATCTATGCTACCAGGCAAATCACCTTTCATTTTAACTTGCATAAATTTTCTTTTTCAGAGAGAGATAAAAGTGTTAAATGCCTCTTATCTTTTAACAATTTTGTCTGTCAAATTTCCTTCTCCAAACAAGTAAACTCAGCAACATATTCCTTTTGCATTCCTCAGTTAGTGATATGTAAAATAATTGCCAAGAGCAGAAAGAGGCAATATGATATTGCTGTTAAGAGCAGAACACACAGATTAATTGTAAAACACATTGGGTTCCAATCCCAGCTAGCAGTTATATCACAATAATTCTATGAGCTAATGCAAGTTACTTTACTTTTTTAAGCCTGGGCTTGCACAATTAAAAATGGAAAAAATAACACATCTCTAAAGGCCACTGAAGATATTAAAACATGATCATTTATGCTAGCTGCTTTGCATAAAGCACAAAGAATTTTATGATGATGATGATTATTATTACAAATCAATGATGGAACTATCCGTGTACATACTGCCCACTGGGAAATTTCATAATTTCTAAACCAGAGCTTAGGCCAAAACATCTTTTTCCAAGCAGAATTTTAGTAAACATGCTTTGAAACTGTAGCTGCATAGGAAGTGCACATTTTCTGCTTAGAGTACATTTTTTATTTGATATGCCTTGTGCAGAATAGGTAATGGAGAATATGGGGAGAATTGTTGTCCTTCCATCGACATCGTACAATTATCCACTGAATGCAATGAATTCCCTGTTCACAAAAGTTTGAAGCAGAAGAAAAAATATATTATCTTTTAAATGCACAGTCATTAATTATGAAAAAGAACAAGTTAAAGCTTGGCTGCTAGGTTCTACCAAGTTCTACCGAAAACATTGAAGAGATGTGTTAATTGCCTGCTGGTTTCATTACTGTTCAACACAACATTTGGAGTATGTTGGCCTTTATTAGGCAATATGTTGGTCTTTAATGGCATCAGTCAACAGTATAGGTGTTAACAAAGAGAAAGTAAAGTTGGTAGAAGATTACACTCTCCAACACAGATAAACCTAATACATTCAAATTTTTGCACAAAATATAAAATTACATTTCTATGAGATTCAAAACAGCCTCAAAAATTACATTATTTTTGAAAGTATTAGTTGATCAAAGATAATACCCAAAATTATCTTAAGGTCAGCTTGAAACAGGAGAGGATGTTCAGTTATTCCCTCTCTAGATTCACTGGCTCTACCTTTGCCTAACAAAACCACAAAGTTAAAATATCATTGGAATTTCAAAAAAGTTTAAACAAATACATTCATAAAGCAAATATTTGTGTTGTGTTCAGGATTGTTTAAGCACTGGAAATGGAACAGCGCAAAACCTAAAAGCCCTGTCCTTCTAAAGTTTACATTCAGTCATCAAAATATGAAGTTCCAGAAATTTCTAAACTAGTATTTATGAAATTGTATAGACAGACTTTAAGTGATACTTATGCTTTGTTCAGACATGAATTATCTGAAATCCAAAACAGTGAATCAAACAAATTATTTCACAAGAACTCTTTGGGCACGAGGATTTTAAACTAGCAATAATGATTCTTTAGAATCTTCCAATTATAAGGTACAAAAGAATATGGGGGTAAGTTTATCATTTTATTGAAAAGAATATCATTCCCAAAGATCACAGGTGCTGATTAATAATGGAATTTTAAAAATTATTCTATAGAATTGTTTAGAAATTTTTTGCTGCTAACATTTTTGAGTGGGTGAAGGGGTGGCCTGCCCCTCCACACCTGTGGACATTTCTCCTTAGGTGGAACGAGAGACTTGAGAAAAGAAATGAGACACAGAGACAAAGTATAGAGAAAGAAAAAGTGGGCCCAGGGGACCGACGCTCAGCAAACAGAGGACCCACGCCGCACCGGTCTCTGAGTTCCCTCAGTATTTACTGATTATTATCTTTACCATCTTAGAAAAAGGGAAGTGGCAGGATAATAGGATCATCATAGCCAGAAGGTCAGCAGTAAGACATACGAATAAAGATCTCTGTGACATGAATAAGTTTAAGGAAAAGTGCTGTGCCTTGATATGCATATGCACACATCTCCATAAACCTTTTTAGTGCATAAAGAGCAGCATTGCCGCTAGCATGTCCCACCTTAAGCCCTAAGGCGATTTTCTCCTTTCTCAGTAAATAGAACACACAATCGGGTATTACACCGAGATGTTCCATTGCCCAGGGATGGGCAGGAGACAGATGCTTTTCTCTATCTTAACTGCCGAGAGACCTTCTTTCCTCTTATATTAGTCCTCCCCAGCACAGATCCTTCACGGGTGTCAGGCTGGGAGACGATTAGGTCTTTCCCTTCCCATGAGACCATATTTCAGACTATCACATGGGGAGAAACTTTGGACAATTACCTAGCTTTCCTAGGCAGAGGTCCCTGCGACCGACCTTCCGCAGTGTATGTGTCCCTGGGTACTTGAGATTAAGAGAATGGTGATGACTTTTAACCAGCAAGCTGCCTTCAGGCACTTGTTTAACAAAGCACACCCTGCACAGCCCAAAATCTCTTAAAACTTGAGTCACCATAGCACAAGTCTCTTGCAAGGACAAGGTTGGGGGTAGGGTCACAAATTAACAGCATCTCAAATACAGAACAAAATGGAGCCTCTTATGTCTACTTCTTTCTATATAGACACAGTAACAGTCTGATCTCTCTTTTCCCCACAAGTGGGAATTAGAATGTGAAAACCTGAAAAAATAGCAGGTTTGTGTGTGTGTGTGTTTGTCTATTTTCTGGCTTTCTTGCTTGTTTTCTTGTTAAAAATCTAGAGCAACAAATTGAACTGGAAAAAATCTATTCTCCAAATCCTAACTCAACCTGGTCTTAAGGAGTCCTAGAACTTGAATTCTGACAAAAAGTGTCTGAAACTCAAAGTGACCATAGTGTTCTCTGTATCACAAAATTTAACTGCAAAATTAACCATGAAACTCAGGTTATCAGTTGGTTGTGTGACCGAATCAACAAGGGTTTATAAGCATCTATTAAGGTGTGCTTAACATTATGCTCAGTTGCTGTTAATATACAAGAGAACTTTTAGATATAATCTTAAATCTCAAACAGTTTAAGAGTTTACTTGGAAATTTATGCCATATAAACTTCTTAAGAGTCTAAGATAACATCTTGCTTATTAAAGACTTACTGGTGTGACAAAGAGTTGCAGAGGAGGGGAGATTTAATAGAGGCTTTAGGAATTAGAAAAGAACCCTAGGAGGAAGTGAACTAGAGAGCAGTCCATTGGTCTGGGTGGGATTGTCCAGGCAAAAAAAAAAAAAAATGGCCAGAACACTACAGGGAAGAATAGCATGAACAGAAATATGTAGAGAGAATGAATATGTACAATTGTAAGTGAGCAGATGGTCCTGAACCCGTGAGCTGGGAACCCTTGCCCCATGTTGCATCAGAATTTCTTTACCATGATCCTAGTCAGCATATAGTCATCTTCAAGTCTTTTTAGTATTTCTCATCTATGGATATAAATGTGGGTGCACATGAAAATAAATTTTAAATATATATTTTCCAAACACATTCTTCAGTATTGATTAGTCCTTTAAGTAGTATATATTTTGCCAAGGATCTCATAATTTAAGTATGAAAACAAATAATATGGAAAGCAAAACTGTACATGGGTTGAGAAATAATTTTATGAAATAGACCTCAAACTCACCATTTTCAGCCAAGAAAGTATATTATCTTTTCAGATAGCGTATACGATTTTGTACAAATGGTGAACATATTTTTCTCTCTTTCAATGGAAATTAAATAAAAGGACTGAAATTGCAGGCAAATATTTTTTAGAAAAGTGTCTTACCTATAGAGTTTTAACACACAAGAAAAGATTACTAAGGGGAATCATGATCTCTTAAATGTTTTAGCAAATATTGAGCTCTATTTCTAAAACACTGACTACAAACAAGGGGTGATTAAAATAACCACTTAAAATGGAATATCTATGAACTCAAGGCTTCCCAAAGAGAATCTATAAGGGTGTTAAAAATATGTTCCTTGTTCAATGTTACAATATAGCTGTATTAACAATACAGTGCATAGTCAGTTATGCTACATTAAAGTAACTTCAGTTTGGTTGAAAACGGGTTAACACTCCAATTATTTATAACATTATCAAAGACAAGAAATCATTTAACTTATCAACTGAGAGTTGTCAGACACTGGGCAAGCATATTTTTGTTTTGCTCATTGCCAAACCAAAATTAAGAAAGCTCTGAAAGAAAACAGTTCCACCTGTGGTCAAATGTTCAAAAGGACCATTACCAGTATCCAGATAGGCACATAAACTCACTCTTAGAATGTGTTCCTTTGATGTCAGGTTTTTCTCTTGCCTTGATCTAGAATTGCAATTTAAAAAGGAAATGTGCTTAGCTCAATATTTTTGCTAGAGGCTTCCCTATTACAATATCCCACCACCACCTTGAAAATATTGTCTATTGTTCAAAGTCAGTACCAGTCATTATTTACCACTCAAAATCCATATTGTTCACCTTCTTTAGAAAGTACTGTGATTATTCAATTAATATGCTATATTGATTCAAACAGTTGAACAACTTACTGACTGATCTTCAAGCTGATTTTAAACTGGCTAGCATCAAGATATTGTAAAATAATTCAAACAAGGAATCACTAAAAGGAAATCTGTAACTTGCACTCCACTTTGCAATAGAGTTACTCCAGAGCTCACACTACTTATGTGTCTAAGCACATCTGAACCTCTGTGCAGACAGCATGCTTTGGCAAGCTTTGCTGGAAGGCTGCAGAGCGCGGTGGGATACAAGCTATATCAGAGGTTCTACAGTCCCTTTACTAATGCCACTTAGGTATACAACCAGGATGCCACATTGTGAAACATCAGACCTGTCACAGAAATTGGTCCCTGTTCCAGCATCACATTACCCTGACCAGTACACCAGCACTCAGCACAGTTACATACTGTCAAGTCCACTGTCGTTTTGAGCTTCAGTTGCATTGAATTATCTCTTCTCAAAGCTATTACTGATGACTTGTTAAATAAAACCAACAATGTTAGGGGAAACTCCTCTGGTTTATGGAAATAAAAGTGGAAATAATATGTATTCAAATTCCCATTTTCTTTCAAAATCTTGCATCTAATTCAATGTTTATCTCATAGCAGATTCTGTAAATCCAAAGGATCTTTTCTGAAGCTACATGCTGAGTTACCTTGAGAAGCTGTGTTAGTCAGGAAATATAAAGCTACCCAAGAATGCTGTATTTAATAAATCATGTTGTAAACACCCTGTTAGATTCCAAGTTAAGATCGCAACATTCTCTCAATACACATGTACTTCATTATTCTTGAACACTTAAATACCATAACTTTTTAACACCTTTACATCAACAAAGGTGTTAAAATTATCCTGACATAACTCTCAATCATCTACTGCTTCCCGCTACCCTACAGACTCAAGCCATCTCTAAAAGAGGGCTATTTTCAAATTATCATGGGGTTTCATCATTTCTCATATGTATTTAGTTCCCAGACTCAACATCCACACTAAATGGGATTTCTTACTTGAAATGAAATAATTTCAGCTAGTTGTCTTTAGTCCCACTCTCATGGAAATACATAAGATTTAATGAGCAACTGATCATTATTTCATGTGTTTCAACACAATATTAGCCTTTCACCTATCTTCTCTTCTATTCTAAGATTTTGTAAATGTCCAGATTGAGAGCTTGGACCAGCAGATCTTTTTCATATCTATCCTTTGCCTTTTACAGCATGTCCTTGCTGGCTGACCTCTTTTCAAATTTTGTTTTCCTCTGAATGGGCTATTGCACTGATGGCTTTTGGCAGCTTCCGAGTGCTAAACCTGCATATAAAATCAATCTGTGGGGCCAGAGCCACAGAACAGGACCTACTTGAAATGAGTTTTTCAGCTTTCTGGTTACTGTCATATTAGAGTTTTAGTGCAATGGGAGAGGACAATAATTCATTTTACTTGATGAGAAAATCTTTATTTTCAAGAGCAACCACTTGAGTGAATTCTTTTCAGATTGTCTTCTGGACTATATGCAGCACATATAGTAACTCAATACTCTCCTCTTACTCTAAATACTGTAGAAAGACTAAGCCAGAATCTTCTGCACCAAGTTTTGTATTACTGTGTAAAAAGTTACTACAATATTATGATACACTCATTATTTTCCACAGAGAAGAGGAAACTACTATACCAAAAACAACTTGATACTATTTTCCCCCTGTAAATTTTTCTACTCTATCTCAAGAATGAAAACCCCAGTTCATTGCAGTTAAGAATATGGATTTTAGTATTAACTCAACCTAGATTCATTTCCCAACTTTCTTTGAATAGAAAGAATGATTGTCCTTGGGCCAATTGCTCATGTAATATTTAAACCTCATTATATTCATGTATAAAATATAACGGTGGTTTCTACCTTGAAGAATTTAGGTGAATTTAATTTATTGAAAATAAATTAATAATTCATATAATGCAGATAACATGATATCTGACATGCAGAGGTTCCTAAAATATGTCATTACATTTTTAATTAATTATAAAAACTGACACCTCTGTTGTCTACTAGTACGAGAAAACTGTGTCTGAGTAGCTTACCCTATTATAGTCACTTTCTCCTCTGAACAACAGAAATTAAAAATGTATGGCATTTCCAGAATAGTTAAAGCAACTTAAATAGTTTAAGAATGCAATCTACTCATCTGACAAAAGGCTAATATCCAGAATCTACAAAGAACTTAAACAAATTTACAAGAAAAAAACAAACAACTCCATCAAAAAGTCGGCAAAGGATATGAACAGACACTTTCCAACAGAAGACATTTATGCAGCCAACAGACACATGAGAAAATGCTCATCATCACTGGCCATCAGAGAAATGCAAATCAAAACCACAAAGAGATACCATCTCATGCCAGTTAAAATGGCGATCATTAAAAAGTCAGGAAACAACAGGTGCTGGAGAGGATGTGGAGAAATAGGAACACTTTTACATGGCTGGTGGGACTGTAAACTAGTTCAAACATTGTGGAAGACAGTGTGGCGATTCCTCAATGATCTAGAACTAGAAATACCATTTGACCCAGCCATCCCATTACTGGGGATATACCCAAAGGATTATGAATCATGCAGCTATAAAGACACATGCACACGTATGTTTATTGTGGCACTGTTCACAATAGCAAAGACTTGGAACCAACCCAAATGTCCATCAATGATAGACTGGATTAAGAAAATGTGGCACATATACACCATGGAATACTCTGCAGCCATAAAAAAAGATGAGTTCCTGTCCTTTGTAGGGACATGGATGCAGCTGGAAACCATCATTCTCAGCAAACTATCACAAGGACAGAAAACCAAACACCACATGTTCTCACTCATAGGTAGGAATTGAACACAGGGTGGAGAACATCACACACCTGGGTCTGTCATGGGGTGAGGGGAGTGGGGAGGGATAGCATTAGGAGATATATCTAATGTTAATGATGAGTTAATGGGTGCAGCACACCAACATGGCACATGTATACATATGTAACAAACCTGCACGTTGTGTACGTGTACCCTAGAACTTAAAGTATAATAATAATAAAAAAAAATACAATGAGAGTTAAGAATTTTTTAAATAAAATTTTTCAAAAAGCCCTTTTAATCTTCATCTTTACTGCTCAACAAATTACTCCAAACTTTGTGGCAGAAAACAACAAACATAACTTACTAAATCAGTGGGTCAGATCAGTGGGTACAAAAGTACACAACAGAATTGGTTCCTTTGCTTCACAATGTCTAGGACTCAGACGATCCAGGGCTTTAACAGCTGTTCTAGAGGAATCACTTCCAAGGCATCTTCCACATTTAAGTGTGGCTCAGTTGAGGCTGTTGAACAGAGCACTGTAACATGCCCTATACGTACGACTTGGGCTCCTTACAGCATAGTGTCTGGGTTCTGATAGAGAATACCCTGAAAGTGAACTTTCACAGAGCTGGTGTTCCAAAGGAACCAGGTGGAAGTGGCATGACCTTTTCTGACTGAGCCTCCTGTGTCACTTGGTGGTCACATCAGCTGTACCCTGTTAGGTCAAGGCAGTCATAAGCCACCCAGGCTCAAGGAGAGAAGGCATAGGCCTCATCTCTCTTTGCAGGTAGAGTTAAAGAATTTTGAGGTCGTATTTAAAATATCACACATATTCTACACAAATTATCCTTACATTCTTTTAATGCTTCTTATTCCTTAATTATTCAGCATTACTCAATACTCATTGTACATTGCATTATATTTATTCTGGAGTTTATTAGACTATAATACTAGTGTCAGAGATTAGGGAACACATGAGAGACACAAGCGTACATTCAGGACAACCTGATTAAACCAAGACTTCCCCTAAAAAGGTTAAAAATGGAAAGAATAGCTTTTTATAAC
Source organism: Piliocolobus tephrosceles (assembly GCF_002776525.5). Taxonomy (NCBI): domain Eukaryota; kingdom Metazoa; phylum Chordata; class Mammalia; order Primates; family Cercopithecidae; genus Piliocolobus; species Piliocolobus tephrosceles. Next base: position 119,337,591 of record NC_045439.1, read on the forward strand.
AGGACAAGAGTTTTTAATTCATAAAAAAAAACTGAACTGGCCATCAGTTTTTGAATCAGATATTTTCTATTTGCTCCTATCACATGCCCCAAATGAATGCAGACAAAACAGAAGGGTTGGAATCTATCAGTCATTGTGTAAGGAAAAATTTCCACTGTATTTTATTTGAAACACTCATGGTTGATTTGAGAAATAGCATCATTACATAGTTTTACTATTTTACAAACCCTTGATCTATCATTCTAAATTTGGAGAAAGTTAGATTTTATTAAAGCAAATTTTTAAAAATATATATTTTATTCAAAATTGTCTGTTGAACACCTAGTTCCTACGGTTCCAGATGCTATTAAGACAAAAATGAGTAGGATAAAATTCTGGCTCACACAAAGATTACTTCCTAGTTACAAAGATAAAGTAATTCTATAATAGCTATAGAGTGTGATAAGTGCTCTGAGAGAGAAGCAGTCAAGGCCATATTGGGACATATCTTAAATGTTGAGATAAAAGAAACATTGTAGTGGATACCATGATGTGTTTTTCAAATTTCCCAGCAAGACTACAGGAAATATTGCTTTGGCTACGGGAAGTATTATTGCTAGACAGCACTCAACTGCCAAGCGATTTCAGGAGTTATCGCCATTGAAGAGTCACCTTGTCTAAGGCCATGGCCCCTTCCTGGGGCAGCTCATATTCAATGACTGTCCCAATTCTGAAGTGCTATACCAGATTTGGAGCTCCCATTAGGATCAGCTGAGTTTTTTTTCTTTTAAGATTTCTCTTTCCATCTAATAGTATTTTCTTCACTTTCCTTCCACAGGTACAGATTCCAAGAGCACTCGCTAATAAACCTCTGTGTGCTGATATTTATTACTGAAATTATTTCTCAGGAATCTCAAAATGCAATGTCATAAATGTAAAAGAGTACTTCGTTAACTTACCAATAACTGTATTAGTCCGTATTCACACTGCTGATAAAGACATACCTGATACTGGGCAATTTACAAAAGAAAGAGGTTTAATTGGACTCACGGTTCCACATGGCTGGGGAAGCCTCACAATCATGGCAAAAGGCAAGGAGGAGTAAGTCCCATCTTACATGGATGGCAGCAGGCAAAGAGAGAATGAGGAAGAGGCAAAAACGGAAATGCCTGATAAAAACATCAGATCTCGTGAGACTTACTGCTAACCACGAGATCAATATGGGGGAAAATGCCTCCGTGATTCAACCCCACTTGTAGAGGGGTCCCTCCCACACACGGGAATTACAGGAGTACAACTCAAGATGAGATTTAGGTGGGGCCACAGAGCCAAACCATGTCAATAATTGTTACAGGCCAGCTATGGTGGCTCACACCTATAATCTCAGCACTTTGGGAGGCCAAGGTGGGCAAATCATTTGAGGTCCAGAGTTTGAGACCAGCCTGGACAACATGATGAAACTCTGTCTCTACCAAAAATACAAAAATTAACTGTGCATGGTGTCAGGCGCTGTAATCCCAGCTACTGGGGAGGCTGAGGGAGGAGAATTGCTTGAACACGGGAAGCTGGGGTTGCAGTGAGACAAGATCGTGCCACTGCACTCCAGCCTGGGCAATAGCATGAGACTAAGTCTCAAAAATAAATAAGTAAATAAATAAATAAATAAATTACTCTTACAGAAGCCACCTTCAAACCATCCCAAACATCACTGCCATGTTAATCTTCATGAGACACAAAACAGATCTTCTCAAGAAAAATCAAGATTCTCTTACCTAATGAATAAATTTCAAATTACTCCATGCTGGATTTTAAACCCTGATCTGATTGTTTGTGCCCTACCTTATATTTTAATTGCCCATTCTTTCCATTTATTTTATACTGGAGTGAACAAACTTAATTGCTACTATTGGAACTTTTTTCCACTTCATGCCTATGTGCATCCAATTCCTCTGTCCTAATGTGCCCACATGGCCAAATCTTACCCTTACTCTAACTCTCAATTTAAAGAATCTGCATCCATCAGACTTACACTGACCTTTCCTTTCCCCACCACTAAGCTCAAATGGACTTCTCTCTCATCTCTGAACATCCATTGCATTCTCTCTGTGCTTTTCTTTTGAGATTATTACCCGGTTTATATCATAATTATTTAAAAACATGAAATCTCATTTTCTAGATCCTACATAGCGAGTATTACAAAGATATAAAGAATAAAGGAAAGTCCAGAGAGCTGAAACTAGAGAAGGGGATAGAATGATTAGGGGATGGAGTAAAGAGGTAAAAGGAGGAGTAATGGGAATAGAAAAAAAAGAACCAGAGAATGGACAGCAAAAAGGAAGAAATTGTAGCACTTTGTCTTTCAAAGGAGCTGATGGAAAAAATACAGGCTGATCTACTCTTTTTTCTCAATATTAGTAACATTTTATGGTCTTTTCATTGTAGTTAAATAATAAAGATCATCATCATTTTGTACTTTGGCCAAGACAGTAATGAAATGGCAAGCTTTAGAAGTGAACTTTGAAATATGTTCCTATTAATTAATATACTTTTGTCCTTGAAGCTGAGATTGTACCCACATAAACCATTTTACTTCCTCTTGGGCTATTTTAGATACTACTACAGGGCTCTATGTTGCTCATTCAGGAGTTTAGAAAGAGGAGCAAAGAACTTAAAGAGAGATTACTTTATGAACGCTCTAGAGAATTAGAAACAGAGCTAGCTGTGAATATTCAGCAGAATCAGATAAAAATCCAAGACATGAATGCTTCATGTCCTGGGAACCCAGGACCTTCTATACATCATGTTTCAATTCTTCCAGAAGCAGCACTCAGAATGGCAAATTAAACATTTAACATCAAATATGGGAACAGCTTTAATTTGAAAATACTTTATTGGGAATCAGCACAATGCCAGTTTGGGTGACAATAGATCTTTGAGTTTTTTAGTCCTATCCCAATCAGATTTCCAGTATGTATCACAGACAGGTACAGAATCACTGTGAGGCTCGTTCTGCCTGTATCTCCATCAGATTTTTTTGGACCCAGAGACAAAAACTCCATGTTGGCAATATTGAACTCTAGCCAGGTATAACTTTGTTGTCATAAGCACCTCAGGCAAAGCCATCAACGATTACTTTATACTGTTTACAAAGTAAAATACATCAAGGAAGCAGTCATCAAGATTATGATAGCACCACGGATTGCTTCTTTCATCTGAACTGCCCTTTTGCCTGCACCTAATTTCATTTAGTTTCAGCATCATTTCTCTCAGAAGTGGAGTCTGATCATCCCCAATAATTGATGATGCTGAAAGAAGTCATCTCATCAAAATCCTGAGCAGCTGTAGATTTTACATTTGCTGACTCTTTTGTGATTGTTATTATCCAGGCTACTGGTCAAAACATTTCAAAATGGTTGGACTATTTCCATCACGTAGTCTCAGCAAATTTCTATTTGAGAGCAGCTTGCTCAGCCATTATCCCTTCACCATTTCTACCTGTTCCTTAGTGGAGTGCAGAAAGTGCTGCACAGATCTTGGTTGAGAATCAGCTAATACTTCTTAATCCAACTCTACATTCCAGGTCACTAAAGGTCATATCTTTATGGTGTACAGAAAAGCTCATGTCATTTTCACTTGCCTAGGAACTGTAGTAGAATGGAGATAATACGGAATTGGTAGCCAGAAAATTTGAATTTAAGACTCACCTCTATCATTGCTCCCTATATCATCTTTAAAAAATAAGCTGCAACATCTCTTCCTCTATTGCTAGTCTAAAAGTGGGAGGATAGAATGCTAAAGTCATTAATATTTCACCTTTTTTTGGGGAAAATTAAATAAGATAATGGACATGGAATGACTTTCCAAATAAAGTTTCTAAATCTTTACAAACTTTTATACTAAATAGCTAAATTAGTTCTGCAAACTTCCAAGCTATTTCTGAACCAGCATAACCTAACCTTAGTAAATTCCTCGGGTCAATTATGAAGGAAAAAGTTATACTCTCTTTTCTATTTCAGGATATATATTTTTAAAAATTATTTTCTGTGGAAGACTTGCCAAGCTTAAACAGATGGTGTTTGTTAAAAAAGAAAAGTTAATTTAATAAAGTCAAATCCACGTCGTTCATAACCCATTTTAAAAGCACAAAACATAAACTGTTTTACTCTTATCCAGTGACATTAGATCACTGCTTCACCAGAAAGATCAACTTGGAAAGACTTGCAGTTTCATAGCCTCTTCTCAAAACTACTCTCTGACCGTATTCAATGAGTCTGTTTTGAATAAAGTAAAAGTAAAGCAAGGACCAATTTTTCAGTTCTATTCTAAGGCTTAAAATGCAGTAGTTGACTTGACATCAAGGAATAAATATATTTCAAATAAAGAATCAGAACTTTAAAGAAATTATGTGATACAAAATTTTCAAAAGCTCATGTCTCTCAATATTTTCCAATTAAGCAATGATGCTTCTTCCATTTCTCTTTGGCATATTAAGATCCATCAAGTCAGAACAAGGACCTCGAATATCTGAAGTCCTCAGTCAGTGGCTGCATTGTCCCTTCGGCCTGATATTTTGTTCCCGGTGGAAATGATGACTTCCAGAATCTAGCAAAAATAATGCTCCAAAATAGCAGTGAGAGCTGGGCAAGCTGTGTACAGGGCATGTAAGGAGCTTGACCATTGAAGCCAAGTGACTTAGGAGTCAGCAAACTGTGCCTGCAAACAAGTTTTCTAATTTTCTTTCACAGGACAAACTAACAAAGTGGCAAAGTGCCCTTGATAGAACAGATGATGGCAGAAGAAAACATTTACGATACAACCTTGTTTGTTTTGTTTTGTTTTGTTTTGTTTTTGGATAGGGGCTAATTCTTCTTCAAACTGTTTAGAGAAAGGTACATTTTAGAGAGGATCAGACTGACTTAAACATGTGGGAATTTGAATTGCTACCTTTCCTAAACACATTTCTCAGAGAAAAAGCACTAAAACCGATCTGTGCAAAGACATTTGACTTGCAGCAAGCATTGCATTAGGCTCTGAAATATCTCTCTCATGTGTTTTTATGGGTGTGTGTCTATCTGTGTGCATGTATATATATATATATATATATACACACACACACACACACATATGCATACACACAAACATGTATAGCATAATTGCATGTATGTGTAATATATATTTAAATCACATATATGTAATGTGTTATACACATATGTATATTTTACATCAGAAAGTCTTCCCCAAAAGCAGTAGTATTTCACCACCTGAGTCTCAATACCATCACTGCCTAACTAGGATGCATAATAGATCATAGTCAACAGTCTCATGAACAGAGATGGATTCAAGGCAGAGAAGAAATAAAGAAAAGTTATACTCTAAAATACATGCTAATCCTAGAACCTCACTTAACGACTTGTAATTTGTATGATGCTTTGATGTCTTATTGCCTCAATCTAAAAAAAAAAAAGTAAATCTGAATAAACCTTTTATAATTTGTTAAAGTGCAGCATGAGTAATGTTAGCATGAGTTGAGGGAAGCAAAACCCTAGAAAGATATGTGGAGGTGTCGGTAATTCATCAGGGCCAGCCTATTTTAGCACCTAATAATTTTTTCTGTGCTCCTTCTTTAGAAGAGAACAAATCAGAATGACAACACAGTAAATTCTCACAAGGGAAACCATAATTCTATTGATGTACTTCAAGATGGCTTTTTGTTTTCAATTCTGCAAAAGCAGATCGATAAAACTAATGCAGGTTCCCTCCTAAGATTTTTCTTCTACATTCATAGTTAGGTGACTTGATAACACAGGTTTAACTGATTCAGCACTGGCAGGCATAATGGAGCAAGCTTTTGCAGACAAGTGGAATATAAGAGGCAAAAAAAAAAAAAAAAAAAAAAAAAAAAAAAAAAAAAAAAAAAAACAGTTAAGCATGTGAATTCTTGAGGTAAGCTACCTAAATTTGCATCCTAGTTCTACTTACTACTTGTGTGACTTCCTCAAGAGATTAAAGTGTTTTATGTTTTATTTACTTCACATATTAAATGACAAGAATAAGAGATAATAAAATTAAATGAGACTGTCCATGTAAAAATCTCTTAGACATTGTAGCAGATTCTAAGTATTCAATAAATGTTAACTTACTGTTACTCCTGTGGTATGACTCCAATGCACCAGGTATTTGTGCATGTGTGCCCTTCCTCAGCAGTCCCCAAACTTTTTGGCACCAGGGACCAGTTTCGTGGAAGACAATTTTTTTTATGGATGGGATGAGGGGAGAAATGTTGGGGTCGGGGGGAGGTCTGTGGTGGGGTGATGGTTTTGGCATGAAACTGTTCCACCTCAGATCAACAGGCATTAGATTCTCTAAGGAGTGTACATCCTAGATCCCTCACATGCGCAGTTCATAGTAGGGTTGGTGCTCATATGAGAATCTAATGCCTCTGCTGATCTGACAGGAGGCAGAGCTCAGGCCATAATGCTTGCTTGCAGGCCGTTCACCTCCCACTGTGCGGCCTGGTTCCTAACAGTCCTTGGACAGGTATCACTCAGTGGCCCTACAGTTGGGGACTCCTGTGTTGGGGACCCCTGCCGTTCCTAGATAACTCAAAACATGTCAGAAGAAATGATGTCATACAAGGAAATAAGAATCAATGCTTCTTACTTTCCATGAGAAAATGCATTTGAATGTAGATTTGGAAGAGTTTGGTATAGATATGTGGAAGCAGTCTATGGGGGAAGGGGAAGAGTTTGGAAAGGTTTCTAACAATTTCTGTCTATGTTTCTTTTCATTTGCTTCATCCCTAAGAGCTAACAGAAAAGGAAAATACAGTACAGTAAGTCCTCACTAAACATCGTTGATAGGCTCTTGGAAACTGACTTTAAGCAAAATGACATACAGCTTGTCCTCAAATAATATCATTTCATTTAATGTTGTTTGATTATAACATTGATGAGAAAAAGATGGTTATCTGATATGTCATTTGGCTTAAAGTCACAGTTTTCAAGAACCTATTGATGATGTTAAGGGAGGGCTTACTGTACATATTCTTAACAGGTTAATGGGGCCTAAGAAGAAACATTAGCTTTCAGATGCTAACATTGCCTTCTAATGTTCATTTAAGTTAGACTTACTCTTCCTCAAAAAAAAAATCTCTCTCTGCCCTCAACCGGGAATATACTCAGTTCCTTTGTATGCACTTAATTAAAATTGTAAGCTCTTTTCTATATGCTCTTTTCATGTACTCTCTGGAATGGTTCAACCCCTCCTCTCTGACAGCACACCACTTAGGACTCTCTTTAGTATTAATTCTGATATCATCACTCAACAGCTGTACATCTTGAGCAGATAATTTAACCTCTTGCCTGTGCCTGTAACATAGCTTCTTGCCTATGTACTCATCTGTAAGACAAGACAACAGTTATTACCTGCCTCATAAAGTTGGAAGAGAATTAAAAAAAAGTATGTAAAGGGCTTAGCAAATGAAAACTGAATAGTGAGTGGTAGCTGCTAGTACCATGATTACTACTTTGTTTTTAACTTTATTTTGCATAATTATGATTTCTATGTGCTGCTCTTGCTCAACAATTGCTTTTTCTATGAAACCTATACTGGAAAATTGTAAGCTTCAATGCATTTTTATTATTCTAAATTTCTTAAATCCGTATGTTCTACATCACACACTCAAGCTTTGGAAAACTTTCAAGACAGTAAATTGTCCTTTTATAAAAATATCTATGTACGTTCATTTGCATTTGTCATCTGGGTGTTTTTGTTCTTCCCATATATTAAAAATATAAAGCATTCTTATGTTTTTCATGTTGGAATAATCTTTATATAACATAATAAAAATTGGACCATATAGCTTTACCGCTATGTATGAAATTTCTGATTAGGAATGTTGGCAATAGGAAGGTGTCAGAGGGAACTAAGCATGTTTCCAGGCCCAAGATTATAATTAAATGGTTAGTACAAATGGTATCATCAGCATGATACTAACCATAAAAACACCAATAATATATGATGCATGATTTCTAGATAAATAACAAAGCTCTCTTCTCCTTCATACAAGTTTAACATGAATCATAAGTCAATATGAATCTTCCCTGAAATCAATGATTAAGAGATTCAATCAAAAAGAGAAATGATGGCCGGGAGCGGTGGCTCAAACCTGTAATCCCAGCACTTTGGGAGGCCGAGACGGGCGGATCACAAGGTCAGGAGATCGAGACCATGCTGGCTAACACGGTGAAACCCCGTCTCTACTAAAAAACACAAAAAACTAGCCGGGCGCGGTGGCGGGCGCCTATAGTCCCAGCTACTCTGAAGGCTGAGGCAGGAGAATGGCGTGAACCCGGGAGGCGGAGCTTGCAGTGAGCTGAGATCCGGCCACTGCACACCAGCCTGGGCAACAGAGCGAGACTCTGTCTCAAAAAAAAAAATAAAACAACAAAAAAAGAAATGACATTTCTTTAACTATTATTAATTAAAAAACTTCTTCAAGGCTGGGCGTGGTGGCTCATGCCTGTAATCCCAGCATTTTGGGAGGCTGAGGCGGGTGGATCATGAGGTCAGAAGATCGAGACCATCCTGGCTAACATGGTGAAAACCTGTCTCTACTAAAAAAATACAAAAAATTAGCCAGGCGAGGTGGCGGGCACCTGTTGTCCCAGTTACTCGGGAGGTTGAGGCAGGAGAATGGCATGAACCTAGGAGGCGGAGCTTGCAGTGAGCTGAGATCGTGCCACTGCACTCCAGCCTGGGCGACAGAGCAAGATTCCATCTCAAAAAAAAAAAAAAAAAAACTTCAAAACTTAGGGTATTGTTTTTAGCAATTCATATTTTATGCCTTTATGCCTTTATTTAATACATCCGGCCAAAGCTTCTACTTAATACTTCATAATAGTTCCCAGAGAATTGGTTCACTTTGCAAATGTGATTTCAATTATATTTGAAGAGGACATTGATAGTGAGGAACAAAAAGAACTTACTGATAACCAATTATTTAAAAAAATTAATATATTTTTAGAGAAGCTTTAAGGTTATATATAAACTGAGCAAAAAGTGCAGAGAATTCCCATATACTCCCTCCCCTCCAAACACATACACAGTTTCTCCTATTATCAACATCTTGCATTGGTGTGATACACTGTTACAATTGATGAGTCAATATTGATGCATTATTATTAACTAAAATCCACAGTTTATGTTAGGGCTTGCTCTTTGTGTCGTGCACTCCGTGTTTGTACAAAGGTGTAATGAAATGTATCTATCATTGTAGCATCAGAGAAAATACTTTCACTGCCCTCAAAATCCTCCGTGCTCCATCTACTCATCCCTCCTTCCCTAGGAACTCCTGGCAAACCCTGATCTTCTTACTGCCTCCATGGTTTTACCTTTTCCAAAATACCACATGTAGTAGGACTCATACAGTAGCCATTTCAGATTGTCTTCCTTCACCTAGGAATATGCACTTAAGAACACTCCTATCTTTTGTGGCTTTATTTATTTTCATTGCTGAAGAGTATTTCATTGTATGAATGCACCATAGTTTTAAAATTCATTCAGTATTGAAGGACGTGTTAGTCGATTCCAAACTTTGACAACTATGAATGAAGCTGTTACATTCACTTGTGTGTGGGATTTGATGTGACCATAAGTTTCCAACTCACTTAGTTTAATACCAATAAGCTGCACCATTGTGAGTTTCCATTAGAAACAAAAGTTCTTGTTCCACATCCTTGTTAGCATTAACAGTGTTGATTTTTAAATTTGAGTCATTTCAGTTTGTAGTGGTATCCTGTTGTTGTGTTAATTTGCAAATACCTGATGAAAAATGATGCTTATTTCTATGCTAATTTATGCTTATTTGCCATCTGTATATCTTCTTTTTTTTTTTTTTTTTTTTTTTAGACAATATTTTGCTCTGTTGCCCAGGCTGTAGTGCAGTAGTACAATAATGACTCACTGCAGCCTCAACCTCCCAGGCTCAAGCAATCCTCCCAGCTTAGCCTCCCAAATAGCTGGGACAACACCTGCACCACTACATCCAACTAATATTTTATTCTTTGTAAAGATGAGATCTTACTATGTTGCCCAGGTTGGTCTCAAACTTCTGGGCTCATATGATCTTCCCACCTCAGCTTCCCAAAGTGCTAGGATTTCAGACGTGAGCCACCACTCCAGGCCTTGCCATCTGTATACCTTCTTTGGTTCAGATCTTTTGCCTTTTTTTAAACTTAAGTGGTTTCTTCCCTTTTGTTGAGTTTTATGTGCATTTTGGGTACCAGTCTTTTATCAGATATGTGTTTTGCAATCACTTTTTTATAACAGACTTTGTTTTAGAACAGTTTTACATTTACAGAAAACTCAAGAAGCTAGTACAGAGTTCTCCTACACCTGAAGCCAGTTTCTTCTGTTTTTAACCACTTAAGATGAGTAATAAGTATCACTTTTTAATAACTAGTCATCAGAAAACATGGAAATTGAAATAAGATCCAAACACTACCAGTTTCTTGATAGTGAACCAAAAGAATCTGCCGTGTAGTGACCCTGGATGCCAGGATTTGGAAGAACTCAGGTATTTTGCACTCATTGTCCATCTAACAGCAATAAAAATAATCACAGCTTAACTTGAATTTTAAACAGTTTTTAAGTGATTTTAATATGTTTCTCAGAAGGAACTGATAAGTGGGTAAGAGTGAACAAAATAAACGATCAAGTCCCGTTCAACTCTATGATTCCTTCTCTTCTCAACCTCTGTGTTTTAGGTAGAAAAGAACAACCTAATGGAGGAGTGTGTTACCTTTATTCAACAAAGGAACTAAGAAAAGTCCCAAGAGCCTTAATCAGGACTTCACATTTTCTTACCACTGCTCATTCATCTATGCAGCTCAGAAAAGGGCTTACTTCCCTCAAATTCATCAAAAAGACTGGAGATAAATAAGATCTACATTTCCATATCGTTTATAACATCTCTTTCTTCATTGCTTGTTTTAGCTAAGAGGAGATAATTTCAAGAATAATTTTTTATCCAAAAAACAAAAAACAAAAACAAAACAGGATAACCCAAAAGATCACCATCTTTTTTTTTTTTTTTGGTAAATGCACAAGGTTTTGCTTTATGCTTACAATACCTTCTGTGAATACACTGATTCTTAAGTAAAATAAAATGCTCTGTGTTACATCACACATGTTAAAATCTTAATCCAAGTATCACATTTACGTCAAAACTAATCTACAGGCAAGGCAGTTTTGTTGTTAGGAACATAGATATTAAATTTATAATGTCAAATCTTGGATCATTACTACAATTAATAAAACTTTTGCCCACCTAATGTGTGTGTGTGTGTGTATGTGTGTGTGTGTGCATACATTTCTTAACAGGATCAGCCTTCAATACTCAAAGCCATTTCTTTTCCTATCTGCTTATAATTTGTTTTCAATAAATGCCATCAAGCTATCTAATTTCTGAGCACAATGTTCTTGAGACCTTGACTTTTCACATTGGTTTTACATTTGTCACAAAGGGTGCTTTTTTGGTAAGTAAGGCATTTTTGGCTTAAGTTTCTTATATATGATAGATAATATCTCAACAAGATGTGAATGAATTTTAAATCATCCTCAGAGGTATAAAACAACTGCCTCCATTACAACATTCAAGACATTTTTTTAGAATGTTTTATGTCATGTTTCAGATGAGGAGTTTAGTCTTGTCCCTTGAATTAGTATTTGTAACTCAACATGAGAATTTGTTATCTAACATTAATTTCCTTGGCATTTAGTTCTCGGTTTGTCTATGATTATAGTTCTATCTTCCCTCCAAAACACTTCTAAGTCTTTGTGATATTATGTACAATGCTTTCGTTATATTTTGCTCTTTTCTGTGTGTATGTGTATGTATGTCACTTGGAAGGGATATAGGCATTTTAAATTTATTCAAATATTAAAAACCAACCAACACATATGCATAATACAGTGTTTATAACCTATTTCTTTTCAAAATAATAAACAGTGCATTTTTAATTTTTTTTTTTTTTTTGAGATGGAGTCTCGCTCTGTTGCCCAGGCTGGAGTGCAGTGGCCGGATCTCAGCTCACTGCAAGCTGTGCCTCCCGGGTTTACACCATTCTCCTGCCTCAGCCTCCCAAGTAGCTGGGACTACAGGCGCCGCCACCTCGCCCAGCTAGCTTTTTGTATTTTTTAGTAGAGACAGGGTTTCACCGTGTTAGCCAGGATGGTCTCGATCTCCTGACCTTGTGATCCGCCCGTCTTGGCCTCCTGAAGTGCTGGGATTACAGGCTTGAGCCACCACGCCTGGCCAATTTTTAAATTTGTATTGCACCATAACATACATTCAGAAAACGCATGCATTTTGATGGGATTTCAAACACTGACAATCTCTGTGTAATCATAACCCCAGGAATCCTCCTCATGCTTTCTTTCATGTCCTGTGATGCACACACCACCTAAGGATTATTGCAATGCTGACTTCTTAGATTTATACATGTAACCTTTTCTCATATTTAACATCCTAGTTTTCAATGCTGTACAAATTTCATTTGCATCATGCTTATATTCCCAGGATCTAGGAATGCTCAGACTATAACACATACACACACACACACACACACACAAAAAAAAAAAAATCATCTAGTTAGTTAATAATTAGTTACCTACTATGGTTAGCACAAGTTATGTTCTGTCAGTACAAATAGAGAACCCGAAAAATTGAAGTTGGTCAGATAATATATTTAAGAGCCTAGAATATTGTTGACATTCTCTTCCATAACAGTTTACCTCACCTGTACAACATTTTGCTGCATGGGATATGGATGCAGGCTATTGTGTGAGAAAAAAAAAAATAATGCTTGGGAGTTGAAACCCAGAGCCTGAGCATAGGATCTGCAATTCAGTATGACTTGAAATAAATCAATTAAATAAATTGCTGAGCCTCATTTTCTCTGTTGCTGTAGCAAGTATGATAATGCATTCCTTCAGAATTTTATGAAGTTCTGATCCAAGGACACAATGAAAGTGCACTGTACATTTTAAAGGGCTCTGCAAACAGTTTGTTGTATCTTTGTATGTACAGTATGAGCTTTCTCCAGGGTTTGTGAGCACGGTAACCCTTAGATGGTCACCCATGGATCTAGAACATCTCTTAGTGTTACAGAACAAATTTTATCTATACTTGCATAGTATTGATCTGAAATAAAATTGCCATGACATGAGCATCATTAGTAACTGATTTCTTAACTGCACTTCCACCATAATACTTCAAACTTTCTTCAGAAATAAAAGTTCTGCTCTTTGAAAAAAATTACTTTATTATTACTTATCTACATAAGATGCATTGTCAGTAATAAATCATGTTTTTCAAAATAAATAAGACTCTAGGAAATTTAAAAATATGACTTAATTTGCTATTGAATTATAGTCTCCTGAATACCTAAACTTTCTTTTACTGGGCACGGTGGTTCACACCTGTACTTCCAGTGCTTTGAGAGGCCAAGGTGAGGATTCCTTGAGCCCAGAAGTTTGATACCAGCCTGGGCAACATGACAAAACCTTGTGTCTACAGGAAAAAAAAAAAGTTATCTGGGCGTGGGAAACAGAGGCTGCAATTAGCCATGTTTATACCACTGTACTCCAGCCTGGGTGACAAAGTGAGACCTTGTCTCAAAAAAAAAAAGAAAGTTTTACTTATACTTTAAGTTCCGGGGTACATGTGCACAAAGTGCAAGTTTGTTACATAGGTATACGTGTGCCATGTTGGTTTGCTGCATCCATCAACTCATCATTTACGCTAAGTATTTCTCCTAATGCAATCCCTCCCCCAGCCCCCAACAGGCCCCAGTGTGTGATGTTCCCCTCCCTGTGTCCATGTGCTCTCAAAATTTCTTTATCAAAAAATTTAACAAGTGACACATCCATTTTGAAAGCTTTTCAGGCTTATTTTAACATCTATGGTACTTATATATAAAAAAATAAATTTACAATATTGTCTATAGGATTTTATTCTATTGCATTCAGAGCAAAGGCTGTCGTGGATAAAAAGTATGCTGAAAATATAATCTATACCATTTGTTAAATATAGAGAATGAAAAAAATTGCTTTGTAGAAGAAGAAATAAAATAATGATGTAATTTTTGATGTTTAAGATGAAAATACAAATATCCTCTTAAAAGACAAACTTTAAAATAATACTGGCTGGTTTAATTTAAGATTTAAAAATGCAAACATGTCATCAATTATCACGTGCTTAGTAGATGTTCAGAGAAGCTCTGATTATTATGCAGAATCTGTAGAAAAAGACATTGGTACTGGTGATTTAAATTAGTTATTTCATTATAAACTGAGCATCGAAGATCCTGGTCTGGGTTCTGGATTCCTTTTTACCCCTAGATTTGTGTTCCCTTTTACATCTGTGCTCTGTTTCCCAGTCCAAATATATGGGCTTCTGGTCTCACCATTGATTTGGATTCAAACTCTTTTTCTGGAGCTAAAATCCTATTGGTGTGTAGGGACCTAGACATTTGCTTTGCCCTCACCAGCTCCCAGTTCTTAAGGTCTCCACTATCTTTTTCAGATCTTCTAACTGCAAATTGTCCCATTTGCTGTCTTTCTTATTTGAGAGCACTAGACACCCTTAAAAATTCTCTTTCTTAGGACCCAGACATCAAAGCTCACTCTTGTGGATATTAACACTCTCTTCCATCAAATCTATGCCTTTGACACCACAAATTGTAGACACAGTTTTCTCTAAAATTGGGCACAATATGTGCAAAGGGTAAAAGAACTTTGAGTATCTTTATAGACTTAAGGACTCAATATCTTAGCCCATACTCCAGGCTCAGGCAAAGAACATGGCACTGGGACTGGGTGCGGTGGCTCATACTTGTAATCCCAGCACTTTGGGAGGTCAAGGCAGGTGGATCACCTGAGGTCAGAAGTTTGAGATCAGCCTGGCCAACATGACAAAACCCTGTCTCTACTAAAAACACAAAAATTAGCCTCATGTGGAGGCACATACCCCTGTAGTCCCAGCTGCTCGAAAGGCTGAGGCAAGAGAATCACTTGAACTCGGAAAGCAGGGGTTGCAGTGGGCCAAGATGGTGCCACTGCACTCCAGCCTGGGTGATAGAACGAGACTGCATCTCACACACACACAAAAGAATATGGCACTGAAGGTAAAATTTAATGTGAACAGAGTTGATGCATAGATTTTTATAATCCATGGCACAGTACTTCACAATAAAATCGCTTTTAAGTTAGCCAGCCACCACCATTTATTGTGGGCCAGTTGAACACTTTTTGAAAACCAACATTATTCAAAATGAAGATACCACCAGATCTTGAGGACTATGTTAAGCCTGGCAAGTGTAAAGGTTTCTGGTTTTTTAAATTTTTTAGATCAGTTTGTTTAAAAAATAGGAAAAATTAAGGAATTTTTCATGTGGATTATACATAGCAATCAAGAGAATTACAAAGGTAAGTAGGGCAAAGCAATATATAATATAGTGCTTAATTCACCGAGTTTAACAAGCAATGGGGTTAAAAACATAAGTCAAGAATGGAACTACATTTAGAGGAAAAAAGAAAGAAAGATGACACTCAAGAAACAATGGGTTCATCTCATCAAATTTATTGTGGCAGAAATCAGTACGAACTTCATAGGACAGGAGGAAACCACTATAAACATCTCAGCATTGTGGGAAATTTAATTAACCCATGGAAAGTAGGGCTGAATTAAAGACCACCTTGAAGAACAGAAAAAGCAGATAATTTAGATATAGTCAAAGTATGAAATCAGTGATAGATCTGGAACAAGTGAATGATGTATATGTTTACATATTACATCTACTTTATTTACAATTTTCCCTCTGTTAAACTAATATCTACTAATAGTGGTCTAGGTAAGTCAAGTTCAAATTAAATGGTAATTGACTAAACTGTAAAGTTATTTGGAAGTAGTGAAGGAGGACATGTGGAGCGGGGGCTGTGGGAGTTGTCAAACAGATGGAGACCAAGCCCTCTATCCCTGCTTCACTTCATAGATTTGGTTTATATGTTGTAATTCTCGTTGAATTTTGTTTGAAATGTGGATTTAGCAGGTTAAAATATTAAAAATCTTAGTAATAGGTAACAAAATCTAGAGATGGAAAGGCATTTTTGTGTCCAAAACATATTTTAAGTTGACAGCTACTTGCCTCAAAAATTGCCTAGAATAAACTTGGAACTTAACAAATATTTCATAATTATTAAATTACAGATATATCCTAACCCTTCAGACAGAAAGTGATTCGCCTAAAAGGTCACAGAACTTAATAAGAGATTTGAAACTAACCTACAGATCTCCTGCCTATGGACATTCCCCTACATTTTTATTTCTGAACTTACATTTCCACTTTTGATATCATATGACAGTATCATTTCTTGGATTCAAAATCATGTTATCCTAAATGCATCTACTAATCCCAGAATAAAAATAGTTTTAAAATCCTGAATCAAATAATTAACCATTATCTCAGAACTAATATTTTTCAACAACAAATATCTTTAATTTATGTCCCAAATTTTTGTGGTCATTTCTAGTTGTTCAAAACTGATTTATTGACCAACTCCAGTACTTCTAACTAATCACATTTCAAAAGAAACAGCATCAACATTTCATGTCTCTTTCATAAAACTGTGTTAATTCATCACAAAGGTAAATTATTTTTCCCAATTTATTCCTGCATCTCTTTTTTTTATTAGCACAGTGATTGTGACAGGCTTTGGCTATTGTCAGTCTAAGTCCCTCAAATCAACATCCCTACTTAATGTGTTTTGTGAGACTTTTAATCCTTCACCATAAAATGACTCTTAAGTTAACCAGCCACCATAATTTATTGGGCACAGCATGTGTGCAAGGCACTGGGCCAGATACTCCAGGAGAAACACCAAAGAAGGTGTCATTGTTACACTTTGGAAAGAGTACCTTAGAATATGAGGGAAAAATATTCCAATGATGAAAAGACTTTGAAGGAATGACCATGTAACCTATAAATGATGACAAGTCTAATTCAAAATTAAAACAGGGCAGGGTGTAGAAGGGATATAGTGTGTAGGAGAGTTTATATACTGTTTCATTTTCAATTGGCTAATCCCACCAGCATCAAGCTCTCTATTGTTGTGAAAAAAGTTGTCTGTGTTTTATTATATGCTGTTGTGTACTGCATGCCTACCATGCTGTAAGGCCTTTGGATTGCTGGACAATACTGCTTCTACAGTCTCTGTCAGTCTCGAATTTAGCCTGGTACATTCATCCCCTAAAATGTGCTTCTCAATCTAGCAAGCTTTCACTTCATTGCCATTGTTTTGTTGTGAGTTCCATGTTGGTGATGGTTATCACAAGCAAATCCAGCACACTCACTAACTCCTGTCTTTGTTAGAAGGAAAAATCATATGCCTCAGATGAGTATCAAATTGGGCTAAAATTCCCTGTCAACACAGACTAAAAGACCAGAACATGAATTCTCACACATTTGTTCTGAAATTCACTTAAAACTTAGTGTTAATGTTAGATTTCATCAGAATAGTAAAGATACTGCCTGTTGTAAGTCATTATTTAAATATTCTTTGCTAATCTATAAAATACCTTTTGCACTACTATGCTATCATATTAACACAATGCTTTAAAATGTATTTCATCTATGAGTTTATTAATCAGAGGGAGTGAAGGATTAAGGAAATGTAACATAAATGTCATACCAAGGCGAAGGAGCAAAGGTCATTTCAAGGATTATATATGGCAGTTCCTTCGGGAACCCATAGGATAGAATCATGTTTTAGTTCATTCAGGCTGCAATAATAAAATACCACAAATGAAGTACAACAACAGAAATTCATTTCTCACAGTTCTAGAGACTGGGAAGTCCAAGATAAGATTCAATGTCCAGTAAAATCCTGTTTCCTGGTTCACAGATGGTGACTTCTCACTGTGTCCTCACATGTCGCAATGGGAAAGGCAGCTCTCTGGAGTCTCTTTCATAAGGGCACTAATCCCACTTATGTGGGTTTCAGTCTCATAACCTAATTATTCCCAAAGTTACCACTTCCTCATACTATCACCTGGGGGAGTTAGGATTTCAATATATGAATTTTGGGAGAATATGAGCATCCAGATCATAGCAAAGTTGCACGTGCATGGCTGTTTTAGCATGGAGGTAAGGTTAGGCAACTCAGTAACAGCCTAACCTTGAAAGTGTCAAGTCAAAGTCCAGTCACAGACATTGGAACACCAAGAAAGAAAAGAATGAAAAAAAAAAGAAGATATATATATATATGTATATATATACACACACATATATATCACCATGGATTCGAAATTTGCCATTAGGAGGGCATGGCACCAAGAAAAAAAATGTTTTTATGCACATGAGTGATGAAAAACAATTTTTGTCATAGTTGAATCATAACATAAGAGATGGAGAAAGAGGAAAAGGAGGAGGAAAGGAAATCAAAAAAGAAAATAACAATATCCTTAGTCTTTTTCTGGTGATGGTTATTACCTAGTCTAACCTACTGCTAATCTGCTTATTGACTAAGAACCTCACAAACATTTACAACCATTTATTCTTGGAGTGTCAACTCTCACCTGCAGGTTGATATGGCCCTGAGCTAAACTCCCAGCACTAACATTATTTATGAACTTTTTTCTATGTGCCCAAACACTGGCATTGCAAAGGTATCATACCAAAAAATGACCTTCGTATCTTCTCTACAGTATTGGATTTCTTTTACTACCTTGGGCCAATTCAGTGAATGACCTCTATAATCATAAATCTATAATTGACAGATAATTGCCTCTGATTCTCCCTTAATAACATTTTTTGAAGTTTGAGAAGTTACTTTTCACTTATAATTTATAGAAAATGATGCCAATTTTCTATTTAAGAGACTAATATAAGATTTTAAAAATAAAATCATACAATTTTTAAAAATTGGTTTATTTAAAGAATATGTCAAAGCAAACAATCATGCACAATGTGTGTCTAAATTAAAGTTGTAAATTTGATGCACAAATAACCACAGTTATAAACTCTGTCACAGCTGTAGAATATCCTCCAGTGCTGGTCCCTGCTACCTTGTCATCTTCAGTACTTACTGTCTCTAATTCTGCTTGAATCTTGTGCTTCACTCATGTTATAATTCCTTGCACACTTACTGTGTTGCACTCCATTTGCCTTTTTCTATGCTGGTGGTCACCCTGTTTGGAATTATCTCCTCCACCACCACTATCCCATCCCCACTTATCTGCCTGGGAGGTGTTTCCTCTTGTTTTAAACTTCATCAGAAAATATCTCACTGTGATGATGTTTTACATTTCCACAGTGATTCTCTCAAGTTCTTAATGTTTCAAGGCATGTTTCAGTCTTCTTTTTCAATCTCTGACACTTGCACAAAACCTGAATCAGAGTAGGAACCTCACAAATGCTTTATGAATGAATGAGTGATTATTTTTTTCTGTAACATAAATTAATATTTATTATGCTAGAGACATAAGCTAACTTTATCTTTCTGCCTTGGATAGCAATCCCATCCAAGATTTCTGTGGGCCATGTTTGTTTCCCAAATTCTAAACAGAGATCTATACAAATCCTGAGTGCTAACAGTCTCCAGATGTTGCATCCGGAAGCCAACAGCTCATCTTTATGGCCTATTCTCAATTCTAACTGCTTTCCCTTACATATCCTCTATTTTAAAAGAATCTCTTTAATTTAAAATTAAAGTATGTCAGACCTCCTGTCCTGCATTACAGGATGTAGGGAACATTCTTCCAAGTCCCATGGCTTAATAGGTAGATAAGCAAATGCCCCTTCCCTTTCACCATGCTGTGTGAAAGATTTGTAAGGATAATTTAGTCTAACACTCCACAAGGGTTTGGAGTATTTGCCAATGGTTATGTTTCCTGGAAGAGAATTGTAGGTTTTAGCATACAGCCTTGCATAAATTACTTATAATTAGTCTTTGGCATTTAAAGCCAGGCAGCTTTAGCCTGAACATGACCTTGAATAGCTTCCTGATATCTCTAATATTTCCAAAAAAAGTTTATATTAATATAATGTGATGGTTTCGTTCTCAGGGATTTTGTATCTCCTTTAACTTTTGCAAGACATCACACTGGTCCATTCCATTGATGATATTATGCTGACAGAACCAAGTGATCACAAAGTAGCACCAATTCTAGACTTACTAATAACACATATGTGTGTCAGAAGGTGGAAAACACATTTGACAAAAAGTCAAGAGCCTTCTACCTCAGCGAAATTTCTAGTGGTTCAGTGGTATAGGGCTTGTCAAGTTACCCATCTAAGGTGAAAAATAAGTTGTTGCATATGACCCGCTAACAAACAAAAGAGAGGCACGATGCCTAGTGGGACTACTTGCATTTTGGAGGCAACTTACTCTTTAGTTGGGTAAAGAATTGGTAACATATTTCTTAGTTACTCTGACTCATTTACTGAGTGACCTCAAAAGCTGCTAGTTTCGCATGTGGTTCAGAAATAGAAAAGGCTCTGCAACAGGTCCAGGCTGCTGTGCAATCTGTTCTGCCAATTGGGCTATATAATCCAGCAGATTCAACTGTTGGGAGTGTCAGTGGCAGACAGGGATGCCATTTGCCACCTTTAGCAGGCCCCTAAACATAAATCATGGTGCAAGTCCTTAGCAATTTGGGGCAAAGTTCTGCCATCCTCTGCAGACAACTACTTTTCTTCTGAGAAACAGTTCTTGGCCAGATGCTGGGCCTCAGTTGACACTGAGTGCTTAACCAAATGCCACCAAGTTACCAGGGACTTGAGTTGCCCATGATGAACAAAGTGTTGTCCAACCCACTAAGCCAAAAAATGAGGCATGCACAACAGAACTCCATCATCAAATGGAAGTGCTATGTACACAATCAGGCCTGAGCAGGCTCTGAAGACACAAGTAGCCATATCAAGTTATACAAAGAACTAGCCCAAATGCCCATGCTTCCCACTCCGGCTACACTACCTTCTCTCTCCCATCCTGCACCTGTGGTCTCATGGAGAGTCCCTACAACTATTGGCAGAAGAAGAGAAGAATGGGGCCTGGTTGATAGATGGTTCTGTACAATACACAAGCACTGCCTGAAAATGGGCAGCTGTAAAACAACACCTCTTCCTGGAACATCTCTGAAGAACAGTGGGGAAGGCAAATTCTCTTAGTGGGCAGAACTTCCAGCATTACATCTTTTCATGAAAGAAAAAATGGCCAGGCACGTTAGTGGTATACTGTCAGGGACTTGGAAATAACATGATTCAAAAGTTGGTGGCAAGGATATTTGTGAGAAAGATGTGGACAGACCTCTCAGAAAGTACAAGAAATACGATGATATTTATGTCCCATTTCGATGCTTACCAAATGGAGACCTAAGCAGGGGAGGATTTTAAAAATCTAGTGATTAGAATGACACCTTCTGTGGATACAAGTCAGCCTTTTTCCCCAGCCACCCCGTCAATTTCTGATGAGCTAATGACCAGACTAGCCACAGTAGCAGGAAAGGAGGTTATACATGGGCTTAGAAACATGGACTTCCACTCATCAAGGCTGACCTAGCTACACCCACGTCTGAGTGCCCAATTTTCCAGCAGCAGAAGCCAACACTGAGTCTATGATATGGCACCATTCCCTGGGGGAGATCAACCAGCTACTTGGGATCTTTTCCATTATGGAAGACATAGCATTTTCTTCTTATAGAAATAGACACTGTGGATATGGGTTTGCCAACACGACACACAAATATGACAAAAATACCACTCACAGACTTACAGAATGCCTTATCCACCATCCTGCTATACCACTGAGCATTACTTCTGATCAAAGAACTCATATCACAGCAAAAGAAGTGTGGTAATGGGCCCATCCTTATGGAATCACTGCCCTTACCATGTTCTCCTCCATCCTGATGCAACTAGTTTAATAGAATAGTGGAATAGCCTTCTGAAGACTCAGCGATGGTGCCATCTAGGAGGCAATACCTTGCACAGCTGCTGCAAAGTTCTCCTGTAGGTTTCATATGCTACGGATCAATATCCAACATATAATACTGTTTTTCCCATACCCCAAATTCGTAGATTCAAAATTCAAGGGATGGAAATGGGAGTGACATCACTCTCTATCACCCCTGGTGACCCTCTAGCAAAATGTTTGCTTCTTGTTCCTGTAAGTTTATGCTCTGCTGGCTGAGAGGTCTTCATTCCAGAGGAAGAATTTCTTCCCTAGGGGAAACAATGATCCATCGAACTGGAAGTTAGAACTGCTGACTGGCCCCTTTAGAATTCGCGTGCCTCTGAATCAACAGCAAAGAAGGGAATTACACTGCTGGATGGGCTAATTGATCCCAACTGCCAAGGGGAAATTGGACTGCCATGCCACTATAAAAGTAAATAAATCTATGTCTGTAATACAGGGAATCCCTTAGGGTATCTCAGTATTACCATTTCCTGTGATTCAGGCCAATGGAAAACTAAAACAATAGACTCCAGGCAGAACTACTAACGGCTGAGACCCTTCAGTTGTGAAGGGTTGGATCATTCTACCAGGTAAAGAACCATTACCCGCTGAGATGTTTGCCAAAGACAAAGGGAATAAAGATTATGTAGTAGAGGCCTGTAATCCCAGCACTTTGGGAGGTCAGGGTGGGCAGATCACTTAAGGTCAGGAGCTTGTGACCAGCCTGGACAAAAAATAAAGAAATATACAAAAATTAGCCAGACAAGGGGGCACATGCCTGTAATCCTAGCTACTCAGGGAGGCTGAGGCAGGAGAATTGCTTGAACCCAGGAGGCAGACATTGCAGTGAGCCCAGATCACACCGTTGCACTCCGGCATGGGCAATAGAGCGAGACTCTGACTCAAAAAGAAAACAAAAAGCAATATGTAGTAGAGGAAGAATGTTATAAATACCAGCTACGATCAGCTATGTAAATGAGAACTATAATTTTTATGTATATTTTCTCCATATTTTGTTATACATATGTATGTGTACATGTAAATAGCTTTGTTTTCTTCCCTTTCTTATTCCCATATGTAATATAAGACACATGGACTTTATACCATAGTATTTAAGCTTTGTTGATTTGCATCATAGTGTTTTAGTTATGAGATATAAAGAAGAAGAGTAAAAATCACTCAAGGACTTTATTTCCTTTTCTAGGGAAGGTATCAGTGCAGTTTCAGTTGTACACAGTGTAGTTGTATCATGTTTAGTGGTTTTATGACCATATTATTGTCCTTACTTGAAGATTAAGTAAGGTTTAAGGAAAAGTATACTGGTGCCAAGTTGATAAGGGTTATATGTGTGATGGTTAATTTTATATGTCAGCTTGACTGGGCCACAGGGTGCCCAAATATTTGGTTAAACATTATTTCTGGGTGTGTCTATGAGAGTGTTTGTGGATGAGATTAACGTTTGAATCAGTGGAGTGGGTGAAGCAGATAGCCCTTTCCAATGTGAGTGGGCATCATCCCATTCATTGAAGGCCTGAATAAAATAAAAACCTAAGTAAGAAAGAATTTCTTCACCACATTAAGACACACTAAGAAGATCACTGCTGGCAAGTCAGATAGAAAGCCCTCAGGAAGGGACCTAATCAGGCCACACCTTAAACTTGGACTTCTGAATCTGCAGAACTGTGAGAAACAAATTCCTGTAAAGCCACCATATCTATGGTATTTTGTTCTGGCAGCATGAGCTGACTAATACAAAATACATGAACGTCATAAACAATAAACAAAAGAAAAATCCTTGGCAGATCAATCAAACTACACTTGGTTTTTTGTCGTTTTTCTTTGTTGATCTGTCTTGCTGTATTAAAAGTTACGTAAAGAATGGTGACCTCAGCAGGACAGAATCAGAATGCCAATGTTTTACCCCTAATCATTCCTTTACACGTATGGAGACCCAGGGTAATGGATTTGAAGAGACAGTGCCCTCCTTGGTTTCATGAAAAACCAACCAACAAACAAACAAACAAAAAAACCACTTTTTCCAAATATTTAGACAACCATTTAGTCTAATTTGCAATATATGGAGATAACCACAGAATTGTAGTTCTCATAGAGTAAAATAGAGGCTCTAGAAGTTCTAAAGTAGTGGAAGAGAAGATTAGGACCTTAAGTTAGAAGAGTGGATTTAGAAGATGACTAGTCAGGAATTCTATATGAGTATTCCAAAGGAAGCTTCATTTGGTGCCATTTATTGCTCACAAATATTAGATAAGAGTTTAGGGCTCCTGAGAATTCTTCATCAAGAACCTTCCTTAAGGCAATATTGCAGAGTCTGAGCCTTAATCTCAGTCAATCTACTACTGCATTACTGCAGTAGGTAAGATAAGGCCCCCCACAAGGATGTTCATATATTAATCCTCAAAACCTGTGAATAAATTATGTTACATAGAAAAGAGAAATTGAGGTTGCAGAAAGAATTGAATTTGCTCATCAGCTGACCTTAAAATAGGCAGGTTATACTGGATTACCCAAATAGGCCCAAAATAATCCTATGAGTCCCTTAAAGTGAATGAAAGAATTAGAGGATCTAGAGATGGCAGTGCAAGAAGAACTCAGGCTGATGTTGCTGGTTTTGAAGAAAGGAGAAGAGAATCATAAGCCCCCAAAAGCAGACGGCCTCTGAAAACCAGGAAAAGGCAAGGAAACCAAGGCTTCCCTGCACTCCTTCCAGAAAGGAATGCAGCCCCAACACAGCGTGAGATCTGTTTTAGACTTCTAATCCACAGAACAGTAACATAACACATTTGTGTTGTTTAAGCCATTACATTATGGTAATTTGTTAGAGCAGCAACAAAAAAATAATACAAGTACCAATGCCAAGTTTTTTTTTTTTTTTTTTTCATTTTTGCTACCATGATAACTTCATGGAGAGTCCTTTTCTCAGAGCCACACAGCACAACTCCTAGGACCAAAGGAAGTCCCTAGTCATTTAACAGAGTGATAGACAGAAGATCCTATACTTGCACTTGGTGATGAAACTGAGCTCACTACACTACACTATCACAGGGTAATCATAGTGAGAAAAGGACATCTCCAATTTTAAATGTGATATTTTGCTCTTGTCTCTCTACTACACAACATGCAAATCACCTATATTTATACCTCTCTTATCCTTCTCTGCTTCATAATTGATGATCTACTGCCTCTCCATCTATCTATAAATGATGGTTTGAAACCCTTTCTCTTCTACTTTCAGGGGCACTAGATTGATGTGATTACTCTTTTTCTTGATTGCATATTTAATTCTTCCCTCTGAAATGGAAACTTCCTATTTTGATATTTAACCACAGTCAAGGCTTTTCTATCAGGAAACAATTGAAAAACAGAAAAAAACCTTCTTTCTTTTCCCTATCCTATGTTTTCCTGGTACCTTGGGGGGAAAAATGCTCATTAATAGAAGTACTGCTACTTCATGAGTTCATTTGCTATTTCCCCCTTTTCTTCATTTAAGCCAAACCTGGGGTCACAGCACTCTTTAAAGTGATCAATCACCTCTATGTCACAAAATCCAATGGACATTTTTAGAACAATTGTCATCATTGACCTCTCCTCAAACACTCTTTTTATTCAATTTTTTACAAAGAACTATGCTTTCTCTATTCAATAATGTTATCTTTCTCAGAATTCACCTAATTATCAATACACACACCACAGCCTTGTACTTACACAAGGAAGCATTATCTGATTAAGTACAATCCCTGTATGATATAGTTATCTAAATTGTGTTTTAAAGCATGTGTTGTGATCAACTGATTAATGTGTTTCTTACCTATGGAAATGTAACATCCTGGATTGTCAAAGCCTATGCTTGTGTTTGCTGAGACCAATTAAATGATTGATGAGAACGCAAACATTTGTTGAATAAATGATAAACTTCAAAAGGAAAAAATACACACATAGAATAAAGAGTGACAAATCATTAACACTGGGTGGTAATACGTGGTAAGAACAAGCTAAGTACTTTATGCCTTATTTTATTTACTCTTTAAATGACCCACTGAAAATAATAGTTCCATTATACAAATGACAAAACAGAGATTTGGAGAATATAAATAAATTTTCTGACGCCTCACAAGTAAAAACGGTCAAAATAAAGAATTTAACTTAGATATATTTAGCCCAAATCCATGTTACATGGTTCCATACTGATCATGTCTTTTTTTAAATTTCTGATAATGTGTTCATTATGGACTTTTGCATTGATTTTGACTTTTTATAACACTGTACTAAACTATTCTTTCTCCTGATTTTTGCATTTTTAGTGCCCCTTAAATATTGCATCCAAGGTAATGCCTTGTTTGATTTACTTACCCCACCCTTGCCTGGTTGTACACAGTTTATGAAGAGTTTGGTCAAAATGTGTTTTCTGAAAGTAAGCTGTGCCTAGAATCAAGCAGTAGAAATCAGTCTTTCTGAGGGAAGATTAGGAGAAATCAGTATTAGGAGAAATCTAAATCAGAAAGATGAGAGTAAATTTAATAACAGACTTCATTCCTCAGGAAGGTAATGACTTGTGATCTCAAATAGCAATGACAGGTCATTTTCCACCACAGACAAGGGCAGAAGAAGAGCAAGAAAACTTCTCGTGATTTTATATGCAGACCTAAAAGTATCTTTATGCCTGGGTCAAGAATCGCTTCCTCCGCACTCTGTTGGTCAAAGAAAGTCACAAGGCCAGCCCGGGTTAAAGAGAAGGGCAACGATACTCCATCTGTTAATGAGGGGATTTGCAAAGTTACATGGTAAGGGGGGGGATTCTTTCATGTAAGAGAACTTCTCTCATTTTTTTGCAAATATTCTACCAAAACTAGCAACAGCTGTGAATGAAAATGCTAGTATCATCATACCATAATTAGCACTGAGTGAATTAGTTATTCATTTGTAAATCTTTGGCCATATAGTCGGCAAAGAGCAGTGTGTTATGGTGTTATTTTGTCTGCTGAGGCCTAATAGCAAACCTCACTTTGTTAATTGTGGAAACTATATGCCTCAGAATTCTAATCATCTTGAGGGAGAAGAGATATTTCCCAAATAAGAGATATCCAGTTTTCTGTTTATTTGTTTGCTTGCTTTTGTCTTGTATTTTTTACTGTTGTTTTGGTTTTAATATACATTTTTCTGATAGAAGAAACATCTGCAACCACTTCTAATGCCCTGTCTACCCATTTAACAGACTTAGGTCAAGCTACACTTGGAGACATGTGATCATCCCATTTGAGTACAAACTTTCCCAGGAAAGGCCAAGGGTTGGGCAGAAATCACTAGACACCAAGAAGAGAGAATCTGCTGAAGCTCTTTCTAGTAAAAGCACATACTCTGACAAACAGTTAAACATGTCTCCAAGACTATGTAAAAAGGTTTTAGAACCACTTGAGAATAGACCAAACAGATGATCTGTCTTCAACCTCCTAGATAAGGACAGTCTTCCTGTCTATCCAAACTGAAGGAATGAATCAGGAAAACAAGTTCTAAGAGGTGTTTACTTCCTCAAACGACTTTTCATTATTAATGGAAATTGTTATTGGAAAACTTTCCCCCTCTATGTATTGCTTGTATTTCTGTTTAAATTCAAATTTGAGCCAGCAGCTAGGGAAATAAGATTATCTGAAGTATATGGCAAAAATCTCATGCTGAAGCCTGATTTATCTAGAAGTGCAAACTCGGAATTATACACCTCCCACTTACTCTAAATTGAACTGCCCACATCTTTGCGGGGCGGCCCACAAGGTGTCTAATGAGTTATATGCCAGCACTTATTTAACAAGAAAAGAAACCAAATAGAGCGTAACTGAAACCTGGGTACATTTTGTTTTTGTTTTGTTTCAGAGAGCTGTCAGATATTTCAGTCCAGTCTTAAAGTTGTTGCTTCCCTTTATTGCAAGCCGACCACAGAATTTTAGTTACCTCTTGCTACAAAAGGTTTCAGTTTCCAGGGTGGCAGGAAGAATGAAGATCGATGGTTGCTGGGTCTGGTTGGTCATACCAATTTGTACTGTAATCTAGGTGCTGCAGTCTCTGAGATTTGAGTTTAAATGTGTGCCTTGCTGCTTTAGAAGAAAGATGTGGTCCGTATACAGCTGTAGATCAACACCGCCAGTTCATTCACAGAACGAGGCATCCATCAGGCTTGTGCACATGGCCATTTCATGGGTGAGAAAAAAGAAAGGAAAAGAGAGGTGGGATGAGACAAGGCAAGAAAGGAGAGAAGGGATGGAAGGAAGGGAGACAGGGAGAGAAGAAGGAAGAAAGAAATGGGAAAAGGGACAAAGGCAGGGATATGATCATGTTGGTTTTCTTAAAATAGCAAAGTTACAGCTAAATCTTTCAGATAAGGCATGGTTCATTCAGAGAAAAAAATCATCTATTTAACATAAAAATAACAATATTATTCAATAAATGCTGTGCTTAATAATTTTTAAATAGCTAAACTCTGATGCATACTAAATAATAAATGTGTCCAATATTTTTACCAGAATTACTTTCAATTAATCTAAATTGATTTTAAAAAATCTTGCCTTTGAGACATGTTCTTTCTGATTTGCAGCATACGGTACCCTCCAATACTGCAATTTTAAAATATTTGCGTTTGAGGGATTTCATACAATTTATAATTTAAATTTTTTATTTCTAAATAATCACATTAAATTTGAAATGCAGTCCAGGCCCCCATTCTTATTTTATAAATGTTATAAACAAGCATTACTCAGTGTGAGAATGTTCTCTAGACTTGCAATTTAGCCATGTTCTAACTTTTAACGATTTAGTTTCTTGCTTAGCCCATGTGGCAACTCATACAACATGTTACTTTACACATGTGATTGTTCTTTAATTGCTTGTTTTCTTGTCCCATGAAACTCTGAGGAAAAACGGTAAGAATATCTTTTCTTTATAGTGGAGAAAAGTATCTACAGTTCATTTTCCAAACACGAAGCTGGCCTTTTCTTGAAACATGTGCATATTTGAACTGGGGGTGACTATTGAGAGGAGAATGGAGTGGCAAGCCAGAATTTCCCCTGCTTAACAACAGCAAGAAAAAGTAGTTTTGTTCGTTTGTTAGTTTCTACAAGACAAATACTGCAAAGAAAATATTCTCCTTTAGGTTGTTCATGAATCTAGGTTCAGTTAGTGAAACTGAATGCTAAAGTAATAAACTAAGATGATATTTTGGAAAGAAATAGTTATCTAAGATTTATTTTGTTTAAACAATAGGATAAGTTTGCATATACTACACAGGCTAATCATCTTCAAAACAACTTAAGACCACTGCCTTTGGCTCTATCATCCAGGTTAGATTGTTTTCAGATAGTAAACACAAGTGGTCACAAGAGAGCTTAAAACTGTCATTGAATAGTTAAATAACTTTAATCCAGGTGAAAAATATCCTCCTTCTTCATTCAGTCCTGAAGAAGAAGAAAATTTAGGTTTATTCAGGTATCAATTAAATAATGATACTTTCAGATTCTATCACAATTCTATTTTCTATTCCAGACATGAGGA
This sequence comes from Piliocolobus tephrosceles, assembly GCF_002776525.5. NCBI lineage: Eukaryota > Metazoa > Chordata > Mammalia > Primates > Cercopithecidae > Piliocolobus > Piliocolobus tephrosceles. Next base: position 119,367,141 of record NC_045439.1, read on the forward strand.
TAGTAAGGAACATATAGAAAGGGCATTTTATTTTTGGTAAAGAGTCATGTTCAGTGATCAATAATCAGTGATTCATGTTTAAGGAAACATCATAGTCATCAGCTTAGAAATATTTTCAATTGCCCATATGCTTCTCATTTAATCATTAGTCTGTACTTTCTGTCTCCAAAGAATCAGTTTAATCATATGGTTTGATGATGCTAAAAGCTGTTTTAGGACCTTTAGTGTCCCTAAATATGATAAAGAATAGACATGTCCCATACATTTTAATTCAAACCATAACCAGCTAAACCATTAAGTATTAGGAATTACAACAGATTTCTGATTTTTCCAATAGATAAATCATCTATTTAACATAAAAATAACATTTTGATTTTGATTTTGTGTTAAATATAAAGCATGAAATAATTTTCTAAAATGAGTTGATGTTCTTCTTTGTTATTTAAAAATGACATTTGATTTTGTTTTAAATATAAAGCATGAAATAATTTTCTAAAATGATTTAATGTTCTTCTTTGCTGGGTCCTAACCACAACCTGTGCCAGTGTGACAATGTCTCAAACATAAACACTCCAGTAGAACCAGGACTTTAACATTCAATCTCTGTTTCTTTTATCTCCATCTCCTTGAATATTTTGATTAGGAATTATTGTAATAGAAACATTTGAATTACCTAATATAGTCTTTAAGCCACAGCCCAAATAAAGAAAAAAAAAGGTTCCCCTGAAATGGAATTGTCAGCTTTGCTGAGCATTCAGAGTAACTGAGTATATGGTGCTACTCGGAATTAGCTCTTTGGTTTTCATTAAAGCATTATATTGAATAAGTTAAATATCTTTGTCCGTAATTTAAAATGGTAATGAGAAACTGAAAATAAAAAGCCATGCAATAAGAAATATCAGGGACATGCATGTCAACATTAATAAAATTATTCTTTTTATCCTTGCTTTAACTTTGGCTTTATTCTTGTGGCCAAAAAAGAAACGCTGGAATCGTGACATAAAAAAGGAAGACTATAAATTGAAGCGTAATGACTTTAGAGATAAAAGTATTAGTTTATGTATACTTGGTACTGAAATTGAGAATCTGTTAGAAAAACATATTTCCCGAATCTATAAAAAGATGTATTTAAGAATTCTAACTGAAACCATTTCTTTCTTGCAATTATTACAGGTATTATATGAGACATGCTTGAAACAAATAGTTTTCATCAAGAATTATCATTACCTGATACCTTTCGTAGAGAATTTTTACCATGGTATAATTTCACTATATGGTGAGTTATGACTCATTCTATGTTAGAACATTATCTACTAATATAAAGTGGCTTATACTTACTGAAGGCTCCACATGAATGAGTGAAATGCATTACTTTCAAATATCCCTGAAAGATGTAACAATCACCCCATGATGTATAGGAATATGTTGTCTTTAATATGATTACAAACATTATATGATTTTACATATTTTAGAGAAGTGTAATTAGAAAATAATGGTGTAATATATGACGGTAAAAATAGCTTATTTATAATTTGAGATGTCCGTTTCATCTGAGAAAAAACATTTCAACTAAAACCATCGGGGGCTTAGAGTTGGGGCACAGGTAGGTGGATTGTATGGCCACAAGAGGGCAGCAGATGGTCTGAAACTAATAAACTGAGTTGCATGTGGAATGACCGCAGTTGTGAAGGGTTTTCAATAGAGAAAGAGTCGTTTCCAGCCTAAATGGGAAAAAGAAAGGAAGGGAGGAAGTCGGAAAAAAAGGAAGAAAGAGATCCAAGAAGGACAATAGAGGGAAACACAGGGATGTTTTAATAGTTTTTTTTTTTTTTAAACAGGAATGCTGTGTGAGGCATGCTTCTTTGAGAGTGTGCCTGTGTGTGCACATCTGTGTGTGTGTGTGTGTTTTACTAAGACTTCAGCTGCTCTGCTGCCCAATGCCAAAATACATGGAAATTCTAGTTCTGTCCAAATCTACCTCCAAAATGTGTACACCTCCTCCCCGCCACACACAAAAAGAGCTTTTATCGATACAATTTGTTTTTCTTACATACCATCATTTCTTCTCTTCTGTGTAATTAGCCCTCCATTAAAATACTGATTTTGAAAATCAAGGTGAATAATCCACCTGGCTCTGCCACTGTGTCTCCATAAGCCTTTTTCAGGAACCAGAAAGTTCACTTTTTTAAATTTCATGTTTGATTTTTAAAAATAATTTATAAACACTCTTTGCCAAAGATTATTCTTCTTTAGCTATAATCAAGATACAGCTAGAGAACACGAGGTCTGCATACTAATTAATTGCTCACTGTTCTTTCCAAGGAACACAAGAACACATACAAAATAACTGACTAGTTTGCTTCCCCTACAGAATTAATCTACCATTAAACTACCCTTCTTTTTCTCATTTTTGCCGGAGTAATATTGAATTAGATTTCAATTACATCCAGGCTTAAATGGATATATAGCATTATATATAGTGAATAGAGACCCTTAAAGGGAGGAACCTTTCTTTCATCCTTACATCTTCACACGTCTTCATTCAATAGGTGTTATATAAATAAATACTTGGGAGGTCACACAAGAAGCATCAGTCCTCATCCAGTGCGGAGTCTGGATTATGAATCTCAGAACAGGTCTACCTCTCCACTTCTTCTTACAATTATATCAGACATCCAGATCTCAACATAATTTGACATACTGTATATTTTCTCGGGTCTCTATTTTCTGGCCTCCAAAGTCCAAGAGAAGAAACAGAAAAGATGTTTTTAATATGTCTTAATTATACTGAGCGATATATACCAACAATTATACTGATAAACAACGAGATGCATATAGAATATACTCAATTTATACTGCTTCCTTGATCAGTTATTTGCAAAGCTTTAAAAAGGAATGAAAGTTTTTATGACAAAATGTGGTTGTATCCTCTCTCGTTTGCACCTGTTTTCTATCAGGTATTCTTGGCTATAAGCAAGAAAACGATCAAAGGTGGGACATCAAAGTGGTAAAAAGGTTTCATGAAGAAAATGTACAATACATGAAGCTATAAATAGCTCATAGATCACTGTGAGGGGAGAGTAATGCTTTGTTCAAGTTCAGAACACTTTCTAACTCTGGGAAAAATAATGAACATTTATTTTACGCCAGGTAGTCTTCTAAGTGCTTTATATCTGTTACTCATTTTAGTCTTAAAAGCAACCTTATAATTTGATTTTATTATTACCATATCAATTTTATAGTTGGAGAAATAAGACCAGAAGAATCAAGTTACTTGCCTAAGGTCATATAACTAGAACATGAAAAGCCTTACTGCAAAACCAGCCTTTTGTAAATGTTACAGTCCCCCAGTTCAGAAGCATGGGGAGAACATACAAGCTGCTTTGAATATGGTAGTGGCTTATTTTCACCCCTTTTAATTAGGATAGAATTAGAAGTTTCGTAAAAATATCTAGTGGCTACTAGAATGAATGAATGAAAGTAATTGGTTAAGCCAGAGGAAAGGAGGGTTGCATGTCTCACAATGTCACTTGAGAACTTAGCTCACAAGTATCTAACATAATTTTCCAATCCTATTACACCTTCCATGTAGTTTTAAATTTTTCTATAATTTTTCTTCACAGTTTTCCCTTTGATGTGTTTGCAGCCAAAATCCTAAAAGCAATGGAAAGATAACTGAACAGAGAGTCAGGATACACAAGTTCTACTGCAAAGTTTTTCATCCTATAGACCCAGCTAGTCAAACACTTTCTTTTTACATAATATTATCTATACGTGGCTTCCCAATATATAAAAATATGGGGTTGGGCAGTATGATCTCTTTGGTTCTATTTATTAAATAATTATAGTTCAGCTATGTGAATCTATCTTAGTTTCTTTTTTACTCATTCCTTTTGTCCTGTGGTATACCCTGGGAGAGAGAGCATGCTTGGTCATATAACCCAGCCCTCTGGCATGACGATTCCAGAATTGTCTCCATATCACAATTTCTAGCCCATCTAGGTGATCCAGCTCTTTGGAAAATGCTTTTCTCATAGAAGAAATAAAACTTTTCATAATGATTTTGTGTCTGCATTGAGTGTGTGTGTGTGCCTGATTCTTCTTAGCTCAGTGAATTGGCCTCTTTCTGTGAATAACGCTGACTTACTCTAAATTACCGTGACTCCAAACTTCCAGGTCAAAGATCACTTTTCCTTCACTCTGGAATCCCATAATCAGTTAGATAATAAATCCAGCCACTTCTACCCTTAGATATATCTACATCTATATCTATGTTTTATATAGAACTCTCTCTATATATGTTTTACATATATTACATATATATAACTATATATATGTTATATTTGTAACATATAGATAGACTCTGTGTGTGTGTGTGTGTGTGTGTGTGTGTACATTTTTCCCCATCTCCTCTTTCTTATTACTGTTGTCATCATTATAGTGTAGACTCATATTACTCTTCTGGGCTGTTAAATCTAATTGTAACTTATTTCCCATCCTTCAGACTCTCTCCTCTCTAATCCATCTTCCAGAGAGCTGTCAGAGAAATCTTTCTAAGTGTGACTCTGATCATGTTACTTCTCTCCTCAAAAATCTTCAGTAATGACCACTTTTTTTTTTTTTTTTTTTTTACCAAATCAAATGTGAACACATGACAATGTGATTAGGGCCCTCTGGAATATGACACATAGACAGCACACTTTGAAGAGACAAAATGGAATTCGAGAACATCTGAGCCATGCCCTAGACTCCAAACAATTGTACTCTTCCTTTTCTTCATTTATAAAATTATATCAGACCAGCTAATTTTGAGGTCGCCCTCTAAAAACCAGTATTTCGTGATTGTATCTTTTCATCCCTAATCTCTGTTTCTCTGCACTCAGTGTCACCGACATAAACAACACTACTGGTCATTCCTAGGATATGGGCTATATTTCTAATCAGCATGCTTGTATTCACTCTGCCCTTTCCGTCTAAACTGTCATTTCTATTGAAAGTGTCCATCAAAAATCCTGCTCATCATTAGTATTAGGCTCAACTATAATTCAAAAGCTTTCTCTTCTGCCCTCAAAGCTCTTATGAAAATCATTGCATTCTCTATATTTGTGTTGCTGCTCCCCTACTCAGGTTAAGCATGAAGTGGTTCTACATCCTTTTATCTCACTAGGACCTTGCTAATTACAGGTTTTTCATAAAGAGAATGATTTACTGAATTATGAGACATGAAAGTCAAACAATATAAAAGATTTGAATTTTTGATAAGCACATGAAATGAAATTGATGTTTTGATGAAGGTTCAGAAGAAAGCTTACCTGCCTCTCAAGTGATGACTCACTGAGACCTACAGTTCTGAAAGGATCCACATAGCTTACATTCATAGAGAGGAGGAACATTCCCACATGACTTGATCTCTTTCATCAAAAGAACTCCTCTGGAGCAAATAAAATCTCTAAAATAGTGTCGAATGCAGCCATCAATGAGACATTGAAAAGAACAGCTTTCTAAGAGTTAAGTTGACTTCTTAGAATATTAAAAAGAAATTACTTTTATGGAAATTCAATTTTAAAACTGAAAAAAGTAATAGTACTAATTTATGCACAATTGTTAATTAAAAAGTAAGAAATTGATACAGACATATTGCATTTTATTTATTTATGTATTTAGTTTAGAGATAGAGTCTTACTCTGTCATTGCAGGCTCAGTACAGTGGTGTGATCATAGCTCACTGCAGCCTCAAACTCCTGGACTTCAAAGATCCTCCTGCCTCAGCCTCCTGAGTAGCTGGGTCTATAGGCATGTGCCATCATGCTCAGCTAATTTTTTTGTTTTAATTTCTTGTAGAGTTAGGGTCTTGCTGTGTTGCCCAGCCTGGCACCAAACTCCTGAACTCAAGTGATCCTCCCATCAAACCTTCCAAAGTGCTAAGTTTACAGGCATGAGCCCCTGAACCCAGCCCGAACATATTATCTTTAAAGAACTTGGGTGAAACCAGATGTTTTGTCCTTGTTAGAGAGAAAAAATGAATATGAAACAAAGTTATTTAGATATGTGGAATAATAAATATGTCGAATAATAAATATGTCATCTTTTGTCTCCTAATGATAAAGATAACTAAGGACCATATGTTTCAGAAACAATGTCTTAAATCACGATTTAGGAAAAATAACCAAAACACGTCTTCGAAACATGTTATTTCACACTTGCTGTCCATTAAAGAGTAAAAGGTGTAACAATTGAAAATAAAACAACTCATCATAAACAGAACAAGAGAAGCTTCCCAACATTGTATTAAAATTAGTCATCTAGTTTTGAACAACAACAACAAAAAGTTTTAGGTACAAAATACATAGACATACAGTACAAGACATTTTTATCAGAATATTTTCTTTTTTTCTTTTTTTTTTTTTTTTGCCTCTGGGATTTCTCCTGCCTTCAAACCCTCTCCCAGCACTCTATCTTTCCTCCTTAGCCATAACTTTCCATGGTCCTCATGAACAAGGGGAGAAAAATGAAGAAAGAGGCCACTCTGAATTACCAAGTCTTCAGAAATGTTTCAAGTACGTGATGCTTTCCAGAAGCATAGGAGTAGAATAAATATCTCAGTTCAAAGGAGTACATTTGATAGTTTTATTAGAAAATAAAATAAAATCCTTTACCTAACAAATTGAGCCTCTCTCCCCACAAAAAAATGTTCAGATATATTAAATTGTATTTAAATAAACTTAGAATAAGTCTGATGCTTCTTCCCAGGTAGTTGTAGCAAAAGCATTCTAGGCAATTGAATGGTGTAGAAGAGCTTTGGGTTTTTTTTCTCCAGCTTGTGCTAGTCATCCTTAAATTCACTTATGTATCTTTCAATCAAATGTATTTTTAGAACTCCAGATGTACCTGACCGGATCTTGTGCTACGCCTTGTAGATACATAGATACACGGACATATAAGACACAGCCCACATGTCCCCACCCTTTCTGTCTAATTGCCTTATGTTCCTTGACAAGTCTAGATCTTTAGGTTGCCAATAATGGCTTTTCTGTGAAAAATCAACCAGGACCAATTGGCCGAGATGTGGATTTCAAATCAAATTTATTCACAATGTGTCACACAAAACCTACATCTTGACTTATATCAAACTTTGCTTATGTGGTTGTCAATTCACCTGAGTAAATTTAAAACAGAAATTGTTCTTATATGTAAAGTGGTATGATACCAGTTGAGAACAGACTGATAAATTAAAGATACGTATTTTAAAATGTAGAATAACTCCTAGTAAAATAAAACAAACCATGTTATTTACCAGATATGATAAATAAACTAATCAGATAATCAGATTGGAATAATTAAAATAGCCTCAATTTATGGAAAAAAAAAGGCAGAAAAACAACAGACGAGAAAAAAATTGAATTAACTTGATGGTGGATATGAACCCAAACACATTTGCTAATAATAGTAAATGTAAATGATTTAAGCACCCCAAATAAAGCGGATATATTGACATACTGGATTAAAAAAGAAGCAAACACTATTTGCTTTCTTTGAGAAACCAATTTCTAATACAAAGAAATAGATAGCTTAAAAGAATCTAACAGCTATAAGTGTATAAGCACCCAGCAACAAATCTTCAAAATATTTAAAGCAAAATATGAAAGAACTGAAAGGAGAAATACAATCCACATTGTAGGTAGAGATTTCAACACTACTGAGAGAAAATAAATAATAATATGAAAGACCTGAACAGCACTGTCAACCAACTTGATCTAATTGACATGAAATACACCACCATCATCATCAGAATACATGTTCATTTCAACAGCACATGAAACATTTACAAAGATATGTTTGACCATGAAACAAGTCTCAATACATTTTTTAAAGATTTAAATTGTAAGAGTATATTTTCTGACCTAAATGAAATTAAATCAGCTGTCAATAACAGAAATATATTTAAAAAACTAAAAGTATTTGGAAATTTAAAAGCAAATTTAAATAACCAACACTTCAAAGAAGATATTATAAATGAAATTAGAAAATACTTTGTACCAACTGAAAATGAAAATGCAAATATATCAAAATGCATAGGATGATGCTAAAGTAATGTATAAGAAAACTTTCATTTTAATTTTAAATGCTTAAATTAGGGAAAAAAGTCTAAGATCAAGTATCTAAGTTTTTATATGAATAAACCAAAAAGGAAGAAAAACTAGAACCCATGGTGAACAAAGTTAGAAAATACTAAATATAAGAGAGAAAACAAATACCATAGAAAATAGACAAACAATGGAAATCAATGAAACCTTTCAAAGACTAGTAAATTTGGTAAATTTCTTGGTACATTTATCAAGAATGAGAGAGAGAGAGAAGACAAAATTAGTAATATTGGGAATAAAATATATAAACCTCACAAATATTAAAAAGATAAGAGAAGAATGATAAAAAATCTACATGTCGCTAATTTTGAAAACTTAGATGAAGTGAATTAGTTCCTTAAAAGACATCCTACTTACACTGTTTCAGAAAGAAATTGATAATTTGAATATTTTTATATCTATTACCGAAATTGAGTTTTTAGTTAAAAATGATCCCACAAAGAAAACACACACAAAAAAAGATGCTTTTACTAATGGGTTTCATCAAACATTTAAGAAAGAATGCTAGTTGTTTACACATTATACCAGAAAATTTAGGAGGAAATATTATTCAGTTAATTTTATAAAGAAAACATTACACTGATATGAAAACCATGCAAAGACATTACAATAAAATAAAACTGTCCACCAATACCCTCATAAACATACGTGTAAAAAGTCTTCACAAAATACTAGAAAAGCCAAACCAGAATGTATAAAATGATTGTGTCCTGCAGTTTATTTTAAGTATATAAGGTTGGTTTAAGAGTAAAAAATATCATTAGAAAACTAATAAATAAGTTTATCCAGTTTGCAGAATACAAGGTCAATATGCAAAAATTATTTATGCTTCTATACTCTGAAAAAAAGTGGAAATCAAAATTAAAACAAGAACATATAACATAGCATCTACAAAAACATATTTATGGGAAATTCACATTTTGTAAGACACATATACCGAAAACTATGAAATACCAAGAAAAAATTAAGAATCCAAATAATTGTTGATGAATCAGAATATTCAATAATGTCAAAATAGTTGTTTTCTCAAAATAGACCCCTAGACTATACTCAATTCCAATCAAAATTTAAGCAGTTTTTAAAATAGAAAATAATAAGCCACTCTAAAATTAATATGATAATGTAAAAAATAAGAAATAATGATAAGTTTTGTAAAAGAAGAAAAAATATACAAGAATTATACCATTTGATTTCAAGATTATTCTAAAGGTACAATAATGCAGACAATATGCTAGTTGCTTAAAGAGAGAGATTAATGGAATAGAAGGAAAACTTCAAAAATAAACCTCCCAAGATATTTATGTGATTTTTTATAATGTCTGAAAGCAATAATATGGTAAAAAGATAGTGTTTTAACAAAATAAATGGTGCAGAAATAACTAAATATCTATAAAGAAAAACATTTAAATCTTACCTCACACCACACACTTCAAATGGATTTAGACCTAAATATAGAAGCTAAGACTATAACACTTTGAGGGGAAAATAAGTGACTTTGGAGAAGGCAAATATTTCTTAGAGAGTTAATAAAAAGCAAAAACATAAGAGAAACAATGAACAAATTGAGCTTCATCTATTTTTAAAAATTCTTTTTGAATGACACTACTAGAAGACTGTAAAGACATAACATTGACTAGGAGAAAGTATTCGCAAGAAATCTCTCTAAAATTGAGCATGTATCCAAATATATAAAGAAATCTTATGTTTCAACAAGACAAAAATATTTAAAATGGGCAAAATTGTGAACAGGACTTCATAAAACAAAATGCACAAGAGGCCAGTGTACACAGGAATAGATGCTCAATATTATTAATCCCCAAAGAAATGCAAATGTAGCCCATTAGAAGGGCTAAAATTTAAAAGATTGTCAATATTAAATGTTGGCTAGGATGTGAAACAACTGGAAATCTCAGATGTTGTTAGTGAGAATGCAAAATGATACAGACACGTTAGAAAATAGCTTGAGAGTTTCTAATAAAGTTAGCATATCCTTATCATATAAATGAGCAACTACAGCTTCAGGTATTCTCTCAAAGTAAATGAGAACATAAATCCAAAGATTTATACACGATTTTCATAGTAGCTTTATTCATAATAGCTAAAATCTGAAAACAGCCCAAAAGAATATCAATAAGTAAATGGATAAGAAAATTGGGGTATATTTATAGGAATATTACTCAGCAATAAGAAGATGCAAGTTAGTAATACAGTGATGTGAACGAATCTTTAAAACATTAAACTGAGAGAAAAAAAAGCCAGATACAAAAGAATGCATATGATGCTACTATCCATGTATGCATTTTATAGCTTGTAAATAACAAAGTTAAAACTGCATCTCTAAAATAGGAGAGCAGAAATAACATAACATCAGATCTCTATTATACAATATAAGTATTGTTACTTTGCAGTCCGCAAAGTTAGCACCTCTATGATCCATCTAAAATAAGTAGGCTACAGCTGATAGCAAGCCAGTTCAATTAATAAACAAATTGATTATGGATAAAAATTTCCCAAAAATATCTCAAACTAAAATGATGCTCAGGATGTCATTAAGCACATATTGAGAATATATTTTACTCTTTTCTCTCAAAGAAAAGACTGTTCTCCTTAGTAGCCTTCAATCATAAAAAGGCCAGGGAGTTTCAGAGGTCCGATTCAACCAAGGTAGAATGAGCCGACAGCCAAGTTCTTTGTATGTTCAGTGATGCCCTTGATTGACACGAGGACCATTCTTCTGTCAGCATTTAATAAATGGTAAACCACTGAACACTAACCTCAATAATTGCAAGATAAAGTTGAGAAAGTTCAATTTTACTTGGAAGTAGAAAAAGTTATGTTTTCAATCGGCAAGTTGGAAGAATAAGAAAAAGAGGACAAATATGTTAACAGTTCACTGCTTCCTATCCCTTTTTTTCAAAAGCTTTGGCAAAAAGGAAGATTTATCACTAATTTTCTGAACGGGAAAAAGACACAGCAAGAAAGTGGCTCATGAAGCAGAGACTCTCTGAGTGCCTTACACAGTTCATCTATGCACACAGATTTGGCCTCTAATGAAGCCATTTACATGCAGATGCAGGCCCGAGTGTGTGGACACCAGTCCCAACTCTGGGAATTGTTGTTTCATCTAATCAAAAGAAATTTGCACATGAAAGCCACATCCGTGTTCATTAACCCCACAGCTCTCTCAATATTGCTTCTCTATTATTCCTAACAAAATTGAAAACCTTCATATGATTAGGTACCCCACTTCAGAGCTTTATTTTCCTCCCACCCCCAACCCAAGACTGCATCTGAATGTTAAACTGAATGTGGGTCTGTAAGACTGAATAATTTGTAAATACATTGACTGAAAACCAACCTCGAGCACCTTTTTCACATTGATTGGCTTACACGGACACATCTTTATTCTTACCAGCCAAGAAGACTCTTTTACGCTTACAATGTTATCATCACTAAAATAATATTAAAAAATACTATTCAGTAGGGAAATCCCAAGGCAATAAGTTGTATTGCCAACTTTATTTTCATGTGCAAACAAAATTAAAATCACAGATGGATCTGGTAGCAAAAACTACTAACACATTACATTGAAACACAAAGGCCATAACATAGGAACTTGCAACAAGTCCTAAAAGCAAAATTCATGGTTATTGGTTGGTGCAAGTTCATCACACACTTAATTATGTTTCCTGTCAATGGTAGTGAATGTTAACTGCAGAACTTGTGCTAGTGATCCTGCTACTTTGCCTTCTTACAGGGGATAAACAAGATAGAAAATATTTGCAGCCATTCATATTATCAAAGATGATCCTGAGGTTGGGCCTTTCAATGTATTTAATAAATGTATAGGAATAAACACACTGGAATTGCTTATTTTGCTGGCACCAGAAAATTGACTTTCTCTTTCCACAAAATTAAAGTGTAAGAGTAGCTTTGTTAATTCAATTCAGCAGTGACCTGCCGGGAACTCAGGGGCTTAGAGGCCAAGCAGATCTTCCTGCCCACTCAGTGTCTGGCCTTTTTGCTGAAGCTGCCAGCAATGCTCTTAATTAGTGCCAATTATGATTTTTTTTAAAATGTGGACACCTGCATAATGTGAACTAGATGGGAAGTCCTACCACATTTTCTATCTTCTATCAAAGAGCTGTCAGGAGTTGACAAGTTTGGTTGTTATTGTTCTGTCAAGAATTCAGATTACTAGCCTAGAGGTATATTCCTTTATGTTGCATTTGTATTAATCCTTCAAATTATTTAGACATCTCCTCTTTTATTTTCTAAATCTTTATAGTTATTTTCAGAGCAAAACACAGTTTATAGATCTTCTGTAAAACAAGTAAGCAAGCCACAATATGATACCAAGCTTTCACTGCATCAAATGACTTTAAAAATTACATAATTTAATTGTTTTAGTATTAACAAATTGGCTGTAACTGTGAAGCATCATAAGTCTTGCCATAGGAAGGTAAACTTTGGCTTAAAATGTCAACTATAATGGCACTCATTAGGGAAAGGCAAAGCTTTCAGTCCAGTGTTTTTGCAACGGTTTTCCATGGATATATCTCAAAGGCCACTCCAAAGGCTTAAGATAAGAAGGTGGGAGTCGAGCCTTCACTATGGGGTTCTACTTCTGTGTAACTAGAAACATACAGAAGATAATTTTTAAAGAAAGTTTCTGCAGCTGAAATAATTTGAAATCATCATTATATGCAGAAAAAGATAGGAGGAAAAACAAGAAGAAATTATCTATTATCACTTATGAAAGTAAATGGAAATGGAAAATGACATTATCACATTTTCTAGTGGTAACAATTCCCTCATGGAATTCATTTTACTGCTCCAGTTGATGGTAGAGCAGTAAAACAACTGGTGGATTTCATTTTCAATTGTTGCTTAGTCTGTAAGAATGTTCAGCAAGTAGATTTGTAAAAACTTTGGAACAGCCCATCTGTTCATTTTAAAGAATGAAGAAATGGAAGATAATTAGGAAAAAAAGGGAAGGGAGATGAGATACTGCGAAGCATTCCTTGTTTCATATTTGTAAGTTGTAGCTTTAAATAAAATCCTTGTATTCTAGAACAGTTTTTAGTGTAGAGAAAATTCCAGAGAAATTGGTCAAGAAATAAAAAATACATATTGTATTACCGAGTCATTTCAGCTTTAAAACCTCTTGTAATTAAACATTTTATATGGATTCTCAGAATTCATAAATATGTAGAAGACTGCATTCAGTTATTCACTCATTCATTACCAATTATTAAGCAATAACTAAATGTTAGATGCTGCAGTTAGTTGTTCAAAACACATTCAATGGAAAAGACTACAATGCGGAGTGGTAAATTACTGGATAACAGTAGGCACAAAGTATTTAGGAATTTTCAGCTTAGAAATCATAGAAGTCTTTCTGATAAAATGGTGCTTAAGGAATGAAAGTCAGTAAGTAGAGAAAGAGGAAAAGGGTAATTCAACTCAGGTGTATGGCTGAAAAAATAGCTCATGCTTATGCATAAAAAGAAAGGAAATATTAAATATCAGGTCAATATCTCAGTATTAAAAATAATTTTCTTACATTATTGTTAAACTATGTACTATAGTGGAATTATAGCTATTCTACAAGAAAAGCACTGAAATGCTCAATATAGTCAAATATTAAAAGTCATGTGTTATTTTTGAAGAAAAGGATGGCATCTGTCCAGTCTTATGTTGACTACAGGTATCTCTTCTGAAGAATGTTTTACCAAGTGATAACAAATAAAAAGTCTGAAGAGAGATGAAGATGATATCCTACAATGAACAGTAAATTAGCATCTCCGTTGTTCTAAGCATAGATAAAACCTGAAACTATAGGATAGGAAGTCCTTGGGGTGAGGGTGAAGGCCAAGCTTCTCACAACAGTAGTCTGTCATTTCCCAGTGTCCAGTTAACAGAAAACTAGTCTGAGAGATATTGCCTAAAAAACTGAGTTCTAGCCACAATTAATTTTAGGAATCACTTTGTTCCAAAGCTTATTATCTGAAATCTACAGTGTATATAAAATAATTAACATCACATAAAGTCTTTCTTTAAAGAAGAAATTTTCTCAACTTTATATAACTCAGTTTCCCAAAGTCATTTATTCCAGAATACATCATTTATGTAACCCTCACACTAGTAATGTCCCATAGAACTGGAGTTTTTTTTTTGTTTTTTTTGTTTTTTTTTTCCAGAATGCTTTGTGAAATTCTTGATTATATCTCAGTTATTTTCCTGAAAAACCATTGTGCACATAGACTGTAGGTCGGTAGTATAAGTCAGTTTCCAAATATTCTCGGCTTCTCAGTGTTGCACCCAAATTTTAAACAGTAGTGTTTAATCCAACTTGAACTCTGCAATTACCAGGGAAGTACCTGAGCTTCTCCCATGTTCATCATCTTTTAATATTCTATTTCAATGACTTTTTTGCCACATGTTTTTCAAAACATCACAATAGTTGACAATACTAACAATTGTCACCTTGAAATGTTGCCTTACTCTTTTTCTGCTTTCCAATGACATTGAGAATTACTCTTCTCTTCCACCCGCTGCCAATTAACCATTTCCCATTGGGTTATTTGCTGTTTATTATCCTTAATTTATGGACTTAAATTATTCTCCAAGGCTCAGGTTTTGGCATTTGTTCTTTCTGCAATCCATTCTTTTCATTATGTAACTGATCATCTCTAATAGCTTAACATAATACTTGATGATACTTAAATGCATATTTTAGCTTCTGCTTTTTATTTTTTCACATAAGCTCCACCTCCATATTTTGGGCACCTGTCATCATCTTAAAATTTAGCAATTCAATACTAAAATCATTATCGTTTTTATCACTCAAAAAACTGACTTTTATTACAAACAAATTTGTAGGCTCGAAATTTTGACAGTCTTTTCCTTCACACCTATGTCCGTCTAAATACCAAATCCCAATCACATTTCCTTCACCCACCTCTTCCTTGAGTTCCAATATCTTCTCAATATAAGTTCTATAATATATGGCTCCTGCTTCCCTTCATCTCAATTCTATACGCTCACTGGGTGGCCTTCCTAAAATATAGAGCGCTTTATGACAATATCCTGTGGAAAATTGTTTCATGGTTATTTTGTGAACAAAAACCCGTGTGCTACAAAATAATATATACCCTATGTATAAAGTTTATATATTCAGACAAGAACAAAGAAATGAATCACCCCAAATATCCCTCATCAAGTGATAACCAGAATTAATTTTTTTTTTTTTTTTTTTTTTTTTTGAGACGGAGTCTCGCTCTGTTGCCAAGGCTGGAGTGCAGTGGCGCGATCTCAGCTCACTGCAAGCTCCGCCTCCCGGGTTTACGCCATTCTCCTGCCTCAACCTCCCGAGTAACTGGGACTACAGGCGCCCGCCACTTCACCCGGCTAGTTTTTTGTATTTTTTAGTAGAGCTGGGGTTTCACCGTGTTAGCCAGGATGGTCTTGATCTCCTGACCTCGTGATCCGCCCGTCTCGGCCTCCCAAAGTGCTGGGATTACATAATTGAGCCACCTCTCCTGGCCCAGAATTAATATTTTTAATAGTACAAGTATCTGCTTTCAGCCTAATTTTCTAAAGAGTATTAAACTTTTATGTGATAAATAATCTTCTAAAACATAAGGTTTCATGAGCATTTCATGGTCCAGGATGTATTCTAATTCATTTAACTGTATCACTATTTTTGGATATTTAATTGAAATTCAATTTCTCAATATTGTCAATAATATTGTAGAGCACTCATTTTTAAATCACTTCAGATATTTTTCCCCTAGGATGAATTCCTAAAAGTGGCAATTTTGAGTCAAAGCATTTAAAAATTTTCAGAAACATTGAACCAATTTTTACTAGCATCAGCAGAATAAGGTTTCTCCTAAAAGTTCCCCAAGTCTTTAGTCCTTGTTGTATAAATTTTAAAACCTTAGCCTGGCTTTCAAAACTCCATCTAACCCTATTTCACACTGCTATACATATTTTATCAAGACCATCATGGTCCCCTGACTCTCACTTAAATACAACACACTCTTTGTTGTTCTCAGGTTTTGACTTATGTTATTCATTTTTTTTTAGAATGATCTTTCTCTTCTAGCTGTACAAACGATGCTCATTCTCTCAAAGTCTTACTTATCTGACACATCCTCAATTGGCTTTTCTTCAGAAATCCCTTTCCCTTTTCTCCGGACTCGTATGTTGTCACCAGTTGTTTTGATTTTGATTGGAATTATTTATATAAAATATCCCTAAGTTTTAATATAACTTTATCCTCCCTCTCTAAAATTAATAGTTACTTCTAATTTTACAACATTTGGCTAAATATGCACATCTTACAATGCTTAGTGAATATATGTCAAACGAATAAAGAAGTAAAAGTTACTGAGATAGTAACTTAAACATTAATGAAACAGTCAGTTAATATTATATTCATTTTATTGACTAGTTCTTCCTTGACAGTTGAAATTTAGCAAGATCTTGCAAGAGGTCACCATGAAAAGCTATTTTCGTAATATTTATTTTCTCAACTATCCTTTTCTTTGCCTTTGTATTTTAAGAAAAGTTGAAGTGATTAAATTACAATCAGATTTCACCCTATACCAACCTTAAAGTAAGTCAAGTGGGCACTCTAAAGTTTTTCCCCAAAATATGTTGTACTCAGAACCTGAGTACTCAGAAACAAGAGAAGAAATAAAAACAATGATGTATTCCTGGAAATTAGGAAGAGGATTTGTTTCATTGCAAAGCTTGGTAAAATACCAGAATATCTTCCCGAAGATTCAGAATTTCATGACCATAGTCAATTTGACAATAACTTAACAATTAATGCTTACAACAAAATTAGAAAAAAGGAATAGAATTTGATTTATAAGTACATTTGGGGTAGCAGCCACTAGAATATGGATGTAAGATTTGTTTCGACAGTTTCTTACAATATAAGTTTGTGATATTTTGATTAAAATGCACATTATTGGCTCCTTCAATTTGGGTAACATTTGCCAGATCTTAGAATGATGCTGCTGACTAAAATTGTGATCTTGACTTCTTTATTACAATGAGATATTTTTAGATGATATTAAATTTCATTTAATTGTACAAGACCCCAAGCTACCAATAAGAGAGCACTAATTTACTCTGGGTGTTCTGATACAGTAGAATTTTAGGAAGCATTAAGCTTATATAATAATAGTAGTTAAGGGATTTCTCCTACCTCAAAATGATATTTCTGTCTCTATTATTTTTTTCAAAATATCTTTGAAATAAATATTTCAGACCACACTCTGCCTCATGTTACATAAGTTTGGTTATATTAAATGTCTAACTATACAAAAATAATGAAGAGAATAAAAAATAATCATTTAAGATACAAAACACATTCCAACTTTTATCTCATGAGAGTATTTGTTTTCATTTTTTTTCTACTTATTTATAAAATGCACTATTTCTAAAATGACTTTACAAATGGCTAAACACTTGGTTTGTACTCTGAATGATTATCCATCACCATGAAGGGATCTGGAAGTACTTCTTCAATTTACAATTATTATTTATATTTAATAACTCAAAGGAAATAAGGGAAATCTAATTAACTCCACAAGGACAAAGAGAGGTTTCAACAAGTGAGTGACCTGATGTTAAAGAATCAGAGATGGTACTTAGCCTCTGACTTGTCTAACTTCTGCTGTACTCTTGTGAATATGTACATCCTTCACTGGTCTAAAGCAGGGTCATAAAATATAATAGAATTAGGAAATTGTCGATACAGATCATAAAATCTTTAATCTAAAACTCTTTAATGGAGTTCTAATTTTTCATATAGACATTTTAGTTAAGTCACAATTTTACATTTTTAATCTTTAATAATTTATCTACCAGTAACAGTTGAAGATAAAAACAAAATACTCAGGAAAGCTAAATTTCTCATTTATGTATTTGGAAGAGTACTAACAGTCTATGTCCCAAAGATTTTGCAATAATTTTGCACGTGTTATCTTTTTAACTCTGGAAATATCACTGTGACTTAGATTATCTGGTCTTCATTTTTATAGATGAGGACAGTTAAGCTTATGTAAGATAGTTCAGTAATGTCACAAAATAAAAAATACAGTTCATAAGTCAAAATCTAAGGCAGTGATTTAACTATTAATTTTAGGAAAACAGAGAATTTGCACTTTAAAAATATCATGGAAAACCAACTGTAAAAAAGAGAGAATGCCTGCTTTGTTTTTGATGCTGGAAAGGAATTCTTTAACATCTCACAGATAATCTGAATAGGCTATGATCCCAGGTCCAAGAACTGAATCCAGCCAGCACCTGTGCATGACGCTGAGTCATCTATGTGATACTTCTTGCTGCCTTGAAAGAACCTCATGCCTAGAACAGAAAGTACTTTGAGGGAAAGAATGGCATTGACTTGACCTATTCCCCAGCTGCCTGGAGAGTAGTTCACACACGTCTAAGACTGTTTGCCTATCCAAAGGAAGCTTTAGATGAATTGCTCATTCATCATCCCAACGTCGTTAATTCAGGGTTGATCTCTGTGAGAGTGCTCTATGACTCCTTAGTAATATAAAAAAAGGCTAAAGTTATACAAACAAGACAACTCTGTCCTCCAATCTATTGTGTAAGAAAACTTACAATGTCTTTCTGTCTCTTCCTAGGTTGCTATGATTCCCTGCTAATGAAAAGATGAATAAGGGCATATGTTAATGAAGAATCAAGTGCAAATTGAATGTAAATAAAAGGAGGAACTTCTACTCATGAAAAAAATATTTGAAAGTGATTTCTCTTCCTCTGCCTTTTCCTCAGAATTAAGTTGCTCATATTATTTTCTTTATTCCTCTAACAGAGGTGTTGAGAAAATAAATCATTGATATTTAAGATTATTTATATGTATATGTGAAATAAGAAGCAAAACTGTTTAAATTCTTAATAGAAAAGTTGTTAATATCCTCATTGGTTGTTCAATATGTTTGACCAGTTTTTCATAATGAAAGACTAGTTTTCATGAATTTATAAGTAGTCTTTTTATTTAACTTAGAAGCTACACAAGAAAAAATAATCTGAAATTTTCTAATAAGAAAGATTTAAAACAATATACTTTTTCTGTGAGTCTCTTGATGTGTGCATATCATTAATTCCAAGTGAAAAATTGATTTTTTGTAAAATTTTTGTTTGTATTTAACAAAAGATGTGGGAAAAAAGTTAATTTCTTCAGAAGGCTACATAATCAGCAACATAGCTATTCAATTATTTAATTCTTTCCCCACAAGGTTTTCAGTAACATCACTCACAAATATCAATTTATATTGATTATTTCTATATTAATAACCAAACAGAGTGAATGCATTAATATGCAATGGAGATGTGCCACAAACTAGATTCCAGGTATGTTAAGTCTCCTACAGTTTGTTATTTATGAACAAATAATTAGGCAAACATCAACAGATGAAAAATTTGGTATTTACTTTTTACCTGAAGTGTTCATAAATAACATTGATAATGCCTAGAAATCTTACAGAATCACCTACAATTAATTCAGGATAACACAGAAAGTCAAAATCATGAGAAAACATTTGTCAGTAGCTAACTAGTTTCCCATAATGCCAAAACTATGCTTGTCAGATAACCATCTCTGAATAAAGTAGAGGAAATGAGCTGTACAGAGATGCTGCTTTTAACAACCAACGTAACAGTCTGATAAACAATATATAGTGACTTCTGACTTACTCCTACCCTGTCTTTAATACCAGACCTTGGGGAACTGCTGGAGACCGCCATCTCAATAAAATTCTCTGCACATAATAAAATGTCCATTTTCTGGCTTGAGATTGGAGTTATGGTTGCCATAGTGATATACCTTGCTTTAGACTTCGTTGATACATAAAGGCTTTGCATTTCACTATGGCAAAAGATAGCAGCTTGTCATTTATGTGATCTACGTAGAGAAGTTAATTTCAGGAGTTTCTACTGAGAGCTCCTATTTTCTGAACCCAAGTGTACAGTCCTTCTAATAGGGTCAGTTTTCCAAGACAACTTGCCCGTAGATTTTGAATTATCCTCTTCTAAGACATAGTTTTTGTCTGACAATTTGAGTACACTGAGAGTAGCCACAATTTAGCTCAGGCTCCATCCCTTTAAGCTTTCACTGTATGCACTGACCTCTTGCCATTCATGAGAGCCAGGCCTTCTTAATTAGTCACAAATGTTTATAACCCCTGGAAAATAAATTATTAGTAGTCCATATAAATAAAGGGTTGAATAATTACAATAAATGTAAAGTTCTTTGAGATCAAAAATTAGGATTTTTGTACTTGCCTGAAATATTTTCAGAATACTAATAATATAAATGTTGATTTAAAAAACTAAAAACTTCATGAATGCTTCATTAAGCATTTTCCTTTGACTCCTATCTCTATATATCCTCAATTTACACTTCCTTATCTCTCCATTGTCACACCCACCCACCTTGCCCTTGTGCTACATAAAAATGACATTCATGCATTAGAGCATTGCCTCACCATTTTCTCTTCCTTCCCTTGAGCCCTTTGACTGGCAAGCTCTCTTCCTGCCTCTGGATTCAACTTCTGTGACACTTCCTCAAGGACTTCTTCCTTGTTCTACACCAGTCTCTCAGTTCTCCTCCATCCCTGAAAGATGAGAGTTCCCTTATATTTTCTCCAGTAGCAATCAGCACTTTTTGTATTTGTATTTTTATTATCATTTGTCTATTCATCCCTTTAATGTCTGTCTTCATCATTACACTGCAAACCACATGAAAACTAGAACTGTGCCTCCACAATAGGTCTCCTATAAATAATAAATGCTTGAGGTGATGAATATCCCAACAACCCTAATTTGATCATTACATGTTGTATGCTTGTATGAAAATTTCACATACCCTAAATATATATAATTCTTATGTATACAAAATAATTTCAAATAGTAATAATTAATTATCACTAAAGGAATGAGGAAATAAATTAATGAACTTATGGATGAATAAGTGAATTCCTTGAAGACAACAAAGATACAATGAATGTCTTTGCTTTTGTTAGTGTATGTATTTGATTTGCTTTAATTGCAGCTTATCACTGCAAAAGCATTTAAAAATAAACTTCAGTTGTTTCCTAATATCAGACTGAATTTACTTATAAAGAGAATCTTTTTTGTGTTATAACACTTATAATTGACAAGACAATATTATTTTCAGTTGACATTATGACCTAATTAAAAGATGAGCAATGAGTGTTGGAGTGTTGATTCAACACTCACTGTTCACTGCAAAACCACTTGTATTTGGGGGCTCTAAGAAGAAACAAATCAAGCAAGTTCCCTGTCCTTCAGGTGCTTGCAATTTATTCTAAACCTCCCTGGAAAACACTACAGACCTCCAAACAAAATAGACAAACATCAAAAAAAGCTTAAAGACAATGAGAAGGAAATATAATCATACATTTTTTTGTTGTTGGGCACACTTACATAGAAACTTCCCGAGGACTCATCTCTATCCCCCTGGGGGCACTTTATTGTATGTCAGATATGGCTTGAGGTTATGCGGCAGAAAAAGGTATAATCCTTGCCCTTATGAAGCTGATATTCCAGTCAGGAACACAGACTGGAAGACAAATTGTTCTTATGCAACAGAGCCATGGCTCTCCCAGAACCTGGACAAAGGTCTGTGGGAGCCTAATTAGTGAAAGGGCTAAACGGCATTCTAAGACAGCAGTTTTATACAACAGACTGCAAAGAGCTGGGTCTTCTTGAAAGATGAGTAAGCTATGTCAAGTGGACCAACAGGGAGAGGACATTATTAGGATAAGGAATTGCCTGGGAAAGGCAAGAACTCTTCATAGGATATGTTTTTAAGTCAGCGCGGCAGTCATGATTGAATCTTATTTCAATGAACAAAGTGTTATAACAGAAACTACCAAAGGATAAAGTAGAAAAAATCTACTTTCCAAGGTTTCTCTTGGATTTCTGTAACTGGTAATAATCCCATTTCTCACAATGCTAGATGTCTTCACCACAGAAGAATATTAATAGAGTGGTCGTTGTAATAGACAAGCTGATACCAATACCAATACCAATTGCTTTTGGACGTTGTTAAACTCACTCTTCTCCCCCAGTTTTAATTGCCTTAGAGCCAGCGACACTGCTGAAATGATGTATGTGCAAAACCATAAAAGAATATTTTCTCTGATTACTTACCTAGGAATCTATTGAATAGCCTACAAAGCCAAACATGTTAAAATTTCCATTATATTGTGAGAACTTTGCAATTTGAAGAGATTGTCTATGTTTTAGCACACAGAAAGTGTGATTTAATATTCCCTTAGATTGAAGGATGACAGTTGGTCTTTATTAAACGATGCCATCAGGGGAAATTTCCATTTGGAATGAAACTTAGTAGAATGTTCTCTTGGTCAGAAATGAAGGAAATTGGAGTTCACGTAACAATCACAAACAAAAACACTGTTTGGTGTTCAGATATGCAGATTTTTGTCTCTGAATATTTGTGTATTTCTTAAAATACTTGGAGACTGTCTGGATTGATTCGTTTCTGTGAATTTTACTCAAGATAGAATTTATGAACTTATATTTTTCTTGAAATAAAGCTGTTAATTTCATTTTAAAGCTACTTTTGGAATATTTAATTGTAAAAAGCATTTTAAAATAAATTGGGGTCATTTCTAATAATAAAACGCAACATTCAGGCTGGGCACGGTGGCTCAAGCCTGTAATCTCAGCACTTTGAGAGGCCGAGGCAGGTGGATCAACTGAGGTCACGAGTTCGAGACCAGCCTGGCCAACACAGTGAACTCCTGTCTCTACTAAAAATACAAAAATTAGCCAGGTGTGGTGATGCATGTCTGTAGTCCCAGCTACTAGGGAGGCTGAGGCAGGAGAATTGCTTGAACCCAGGAGGTGGAGTTTGCAATGGGCCGAGATAGTGCCACCGCACTCCAGCCTAGGTGACAAAGCAAGACTCCATCTCAAAATAATAATAATAATAATAATAATACATTTAAAAAATAATAAAAAAATAACATTCAGAGACAAGAAATTCTGCCCATGTGTCCACTGTGAATGACATTTATGGACATGTAATATCACAATATTGGGATGGGAGGAATTTAGACAACGGAGTATCTTCTTCATCTTGCTTTAGAAGGAATTAAACAATAAGTGGTAATATTTTTATATCATGTTAGAAATTGCAAACATCACAGTAATTTTGGATCTGTCTCTACTTTCCAAGAAGATTTCCAAGTATCAAATTGTGCAATACTCATATTTTAATGTTTCATAGGTTTTCAGAAAAGATTTGCTAGGTTAATAATGTTTGCATTTCCAAAATAATAGCAATTTAACTCTAGTTCTCTGAGAAATGTTTAGATATTTCACGTATTTGTTTGTGGAGTTGGACAGTTCAGACTAAAAACTTCACGTAGGCACCTCCAACATTCTGTAATTACCAACTAGATTCCATTCTTTTTTTATCCACCCAATTGTAGTTGTGATTTGATGAAGGCTTTACTTAGAGAATATACTCAATGTGTTTAGAGATCTTTTTTCCAGGGAGCTAAATGGGCTTCTAAGAGCTAGTTTTATTTATATCTAAACATTTATCTCACCTGCTGACTTTCTTAGATGAATTACTGGAAAATGTACTTAGAAAATAGATACACAAACTATGTACTTACATATACTTGTGAGTGTGTAAAAAAAAAAAAAAATAGTATTGTTATTCTCACAGATTTCCCTCCATGGACTATGCATGTAATTCAACCAATTTCCCATATGGACATACAGAGAATAGTTTATAAATACATACATAGGTGAAGCATATATTCACATGGGCTCAACCTATTCTTGTTGCAGTGAACTCCATAAGCATCACAGTTTTCATCTTCTTGTTTTCCCCCTAGAATAGCAAGATTTCATTGTATGCTGCTAGGAATGATATTCCCAGTTGTGGCTGAGGGTAAACAAACGCAAAACAGGATCTCTAGGTCTCTTTATTGATGCTGCTCTGGGAGGAGGCAATGCATTAACAAGTGGAGGAAAAAGTTTAGAAGGAAGGACACTAAATTCAATGCAATGAAAGGAGGGAAAGAGACCCTCAAAGGAAAATCACTTATTTTTCAAGCCTACCTGATAAACAAATTAATTTCCTTTTTCTTCTTCCAGGCTCCAAAATGCCTGTGTGTAGAGGGTAGGGTTGATAGGATTGCAGATAGGAGGGAAAAAAATGGCATCAGGGACAAGATAGAGTTCTCTATAGTGGATGTTTGTAATTATTTAAGGTGACTACTTTTGAGAGAATATAGGGTATCTTGTTAAAGATAGCTTTCTGCTCAGAAAAATGATTCCATTTGGAATTTAAACTACTTGTTTAAATTTACCAGTGGAAAGAGACCCAGAAACAACTGGTACTTATATGCACTTCCCACATCAGTTCACATTGGCACTCTTTCTAGAGTTTGAAAATGTTAATAGTAGGAAATTCTATGCAAAGCATTATTTGCTGTAAATATTGACACAGAAAATACACTTGTAACCGAATTAATAAAGCAGAAGTCTATGGATTATTAATGGAAACATGGAATTTTCGTTAGTTGTTAAAGTGTTTGTTACAGGTAACTTGCTTTGTGCAAGCATTCTTCAATATCCTAATATGCATTTTGTTCACAAGGTGTGATATATATATAAACCGTCCCCTTCTACCAGGAATAGTGTTTCTGAAAACTAGATTATGGGATCATGCACACTGGATGTACTTATTTTCCAGTTGCTCTATCTACATGATAGTTTTGAATATTGGTGTGACTGATCTGTTGACACCTTTGTTATTTGAGAGACTTAAACTCACTACCCTGTAGCACTGTTCCCACCACAGGTGACTGCTCTTCCCTTTTGTTTACTCCACTACAATTAGTTTCTTACACAGTGGAAGCAAACGGGGAGATTTCCACTGTTGGTAAATAAAGGGCCGTGCATGAGTGCCTCTTAATAGCTTATTATCATGTGTAATCAAACTGAATAATTGCCAGAAAGGAGAGTTCCTGTGCACTGGCAGATACCCGTTGGCTGAGCTCTGCTCTGGAATGTCACCACACAACAAAGCCCTGGATGGATAATGCATCAGCAGCACTGGGGCTCTAGGCATGTCACGCAGGTGGGGAGAAATCAGCGAGGTGAGGTAAATGTAAGTGTGCCAATGACACGGGAATGGTATTAGATGGATAGGGGGCAAGTGAAAAGACAAAGAAGCCAAGAAATTGAAGAAAACAGCTTTCACCACTAAATGGAAATTACCTTGAATGCTGCATTGCACCAGTGACTTTGACAGCTGAAGCAGCAGCAAAGAGAACTTGACTAAGATATTGCCCGTGCTGTTTGCTTTGCAAGGGGCTAAGTGTGGTTGACTTTCGCCTGACAAGATCAATCACCGTTCATACAACACAATGAGCCAAATTCAAGAATGCTTTCTTGGAGGCATTCATAAAAAGATTGAAGAGCAGTAGGCTGTTTCTATGTCTGGATCCACAGGGACACAAAAATACATTTGCTAAATGGCCATTTGCCTATGAATTTTTTTACTTATTATATACAATTTCACTTTGTGAATGTTTACAATTATATGTATAGAATTAAACTTTGGAGGGCTTTATCAATCAGAAAATAAATTCACAGATTTTAGATCATCTGAAAGACACACTTGCTTCTCCCCATTTTAAACGGGATTTCAGACTTGAGCCTCATTTTCTTGCTCTCTCTGTCTTTACTGTGTTCTCCTATGCAATATAGTATGAATATGGCAGATTTGCAAGCACTTGCTATTTGGCTTTTCAGTAGGTTAGCTTTGTCATACACATGTTCATGCTCACACACAAACACACACATACACACACACCGAGTCAGGTGACCCTCATTACAGGCTGGCGTTCCTTGTGACAGACAAGTAACATCTGTGCTGCTTTGTCTGCAAACAGTGTGTCTGTTGGGGAATCTTATTCACAAATCCTTTAAAACACACATCCTCCCCCTTCTTCTCTCTCTCCTCTTTTTGCACAAGATGTGAATATGAATTGAAATTCCAAATTAACTGTTCCAGATAAAGCTTAAGGTTTTCATTAATATTTAAATTGAACTATCAGACGTGATGTTGTGATATTTCATACCAACAGCTTGCACAGAGAGGTTTTTAAATATTAAGGTTTCATCATTTTAAAAGGAAAAGAGGAATTGTTCTTTTCTTTAAAACAGTGCTACTGTTAAAACTAACCTGAGCTATGTAAGTAACAAGAAAAGCATGAAATTAGACAAATAAGCTTAGGGATCATCTCTGTCATTGCCTACCACCTTGAACACTAGAGCTCTCTGCTCTATAACATAGGCTCATTCTGGCATTTTATTTTACTATTATTTTTTGTTCATTTTATTTATTTATTTATTTATTTATTTATTTATTTATTTATTTATTTATTTATTTA
>NC_045439.1:119393809-119479468 GCF_002776525.5 Piliocolobus tephrosceles
TTATTTATTTATTTATTTATTTATTTATTTATTTATTTATTTATTTAGAGATGGAGTCTCGCTCTGTCACCCAGGCTGGAATGCAATGGTGCAATCTCAGCTCACTGCAACCTCCACTTCCTGGGTTCAAGCAATTCTCCTGCCTCAGCCTCCCTAGTAGCTGGGATTACAGGCAACTGCCACCATGCCTGGTTAAAATTTTTTTTTGTATTTTTAGTAGAGACGGATTTCACCATGTTGGCCAGACTGGTCTCTAACTCCTGATCTCAAGTGATCCACCTGCCTCAGCCTCCCAAAGTGTTAAGACTACATGCGTGACTCACTGCCCCCAGCTATCTGGCACTTTACAGAGAAGAACTATAGTGGTTCAGCCAGTAGCTGTTTGTTTGTCTCTTTCCAGTACCTGACATGAAACATGCACTCAATAAATATCTATTTAATACTGAACAAATAGAAATGTGAGCTAGATGTTGTGGTAGACACAAACACATAATTAACAGCCTTCATCCTTGATCATATTAGAGTTTTGAAAAAACATCCTCATGATTCCAAGAATAAAAATGGGAAGAATTTCTAGAACAAAAATAACAAGAATTAGATGATCCAGAATAGAAGGTTCATGTAAGGGATAAGTAGAAGTCACAGTTGGAAACAGAAGTTCAGACCAAATCATGGGGCATTTTGAGTGTCAGAACTTTGAACTTCTAATTGATTCCATGAGAAAGATGCCACTGAAAGATGTTTTAGCAAGAGAGTGATATGGAAATGAGTGTCTTGGAAAGATTAACTTATCTATCCCAGAGTCATCTTCATCTTTCTAGTGGAAAAATGTAAATGTTTAATAGAGGTAATTTCAAAATTTTCCAAGTGAGAAGCAACACGCCCTTAAAGCACTGGGACTATGGCCACGTTTCTTTGAGCTATTGATCTTTTAATTATTTCATAATGACTACATCAGTCCTTGATATGCTCTTATGTCTAATTAACTGCTCCTTCTCTATCTTCTTTGCAAGCTCATCTTTCTTTGCCTGAATATTAAATGTTAGAGCATCTCCTACATGCTAGGGTTTAGACTCCCCTCTCGGCTGCACACTCCTTTCCAAAGCTCTTGCTTAAGCTTCTTCTTCTTTTTTTTTTTTTTTAAACATGCATGATTATCACAGCTACCTACCAACAGATGACATAAAAACTATGTCTTTAGCCCAGCTATTGCTTCTGAGCACTTGGAGCTTATAGCCAACTGCTTAATTAAAATTTCCTCTTGGGCATCTTAAGAAAAATTACCACCAGTGGAGATGCTAAACATGTATTTAATATTGTCTGTCTTCCCTGTGCAAAAATATAGGCTCCTTGCAGGAAAGAATATTTTTTTTTAACTGCTGCATTCCCATGTCTACAATAGGACCTGTCACATAGATGGTAGTTAAACATATTTTTGAATGAAAAAATGACTGAATCTTTGGTCCAAACTATGATCATCTGTTATTTCTAGGGCATACCAAGTTAACAGACTAATTTACTCACTAACATTGTTTAGAATTACTGGCACTTTCTGATAGTAAAAAAAAAAAAAAGTGATTGGCTTTTAATTGGTTATATTATTCTTTTTAAATTTTCAACAAACAATGAACCCCTGTATTTCCCAGAACTAAGATGAACAGCTCCCACTACCTTCTCCTTGGTAAATTATTGATAACTTTTTCCTCATCGATTTCTGTCACCACTGAATTAGTTGATTTCCACTCATTGTTTAAAATTTCAAACTTCACACTGTGGTCATATGCACCTTAAAAAATATATATATTTTATAAATATATATATATTTTCATGACAATGCCCTACTGAAAGCATCAAAAAGACTTCCTATTGTTGTTACAATAAAACAGCGTGATTATCACACATAACAAAGCTTTGCATGATCCAGCTGCTACTTACCTGTCTATCCCTCAGTGAGTAACACTCTTCTGCTCATGAATGCTCTTGATCTCTCTGCTGCAGTCACACTGGCCTTGTTGCCTTAGGCTCTTATATTTGGCATGACCCTGCACTACTCAGAAGATTCCTGTTCTTCACTTCACTTAGCTCACTGCATTGTCCCCTATGATCTAGGTATAGAGATGCTCTTCTCAGGGAAGACTTTTGTGATCACCTTGATTCAGTCGAGTGTTCTTTATAGGAATTAGAACTACAGTCCCTTGTTTGTATGTGTCTAGTTTTGTTCACATTTACAAGTTATTAACAAATACTTACTAGATGTCACCCATGACTCATGCACATACTAGAAACTTGCAATAGAAAAGTCAACAATTGCAATTATTTACTGCTCTAGACAAAAGCAAAGGAGCCAGATAATAGGCAATATAACATATATTATAATGTTAAGTGATAAAGAAAAATAAAACAGGGTAAGTGGTTAGGGACAGAAGATAGTATTATTTCAGGTAAGGTGGCCAGGAAAAAATATTTTTTAATTAGAGCTATTTGAAAAAAGAACAGAATAAAGTAAAGGAAAAAGTGCTACAACTACAGGCGGAGGAAAGAGCAAAGGCAAAGGACTTGAGGTAGTAGTATGCCTTAAAGGATCAAAATCCAGCCAGATCACTACTGCGGCTCGAAGTGAGTGAGCACAGAGAAAGCGAGATGAGAACAGACACAAAGGGTTTGAGATCTTATGGGATATTATAGGCCAAGAAAAGAATTTGCAATTTGGATTTTATTCTGAGTGTGCTGGGAAGGTGTTTAAAAAGAGGAATGTAATAATTCAGTTTTAGTTTTCCAAAGTTCAGACTATCTAACGTGTGGAGAAAAGTTATGGCAGTGAAAGAGCAGAAGCAAGGGGCCCAGTTAGCATGCTGTTGCGCTAGCATGGACAGTGATGGCTCCTGCCTGAACAAGGAGGATAATGATAAAGATGATAAGATGTCAGTTAGATTCTGAATAATTTCTGACAATAGAGCCAACAGAACTTACTGATAGTTTGGATGTGGGGTAAAAGAGAAAGAAAATAATCACAGATGACTCCACGGTTTTGGGTCTGAGCAACTGGTTGAATGGTAGTATCATTTAGTAAAGTATGGGACATTGGGAGAATGACAAGTTGATGAAGATTTAAGTTTTGGACATGTTAATTTTGTGATAGCTATTGAACATTCAAGTAGAGATGTCAATGATGCAGTTGGATAGATAAGCCAGAGTTCAAGTATTAGGACATTATTTATGTCGCTGATTTTAAAAGTATCAAAATTAACATAATTTAAAGGAAAGCTATAATGCATTCATAATTATTTTAAAATAATGACTTACTTTATAACAGTCAAGGTAGGATCAAACTATTTTTGACTTGGATATGTGCTACCATTAGAGAAAACCATAGCCATGAATATATTGTACTATTCTACCCTCACATACTGATACAACCAAAGTAGGTGCTAAATACTGACTATTTTGTTTTTATTATATTTTGATAGGCAGCATAAGAAAATGACAGCAACTCAGCCTTTGGTACAACATAGCCCTAAAGAGAATTTAGAGAACACAATGTGATAAACTGTCTAAAACTAGAAAATCAGAAAAGATGAGAGAATATATGTAATAGAAAAAGTAGTGGACAGGGAGTTTGCATTTCTGTTCTGGCTTTTCAAAAACATGTTCTACAACCTCAGGACGATACCCTCATTTCTCTGGCCTTCAATAAAATCCGCTCAGAAAAGCTGCACAATCTTTGTATCTTCTGACTTAAAAGGAAATTAGCCTCAGTTTCTTGATCACTTCATTTTCAAAATGGCCTGTTTTTTTAATATGCAAGTTTACTTTATTTTAGTTGGCAATATTAATACCCATTTCAGAAACTCCTTTATCTGGACCATACGTCATTAATGCAATATTTTTCTTGCATATCAACCTCCTTAGCTACATAGTAAGTAGAGAACTCTTAGCTTATATATGTTTTCACACCTTGGTTAGCCATTTCATGGGGACAAAAATTAACTCCAACCATAAATGACAATGTGTATGTAACTAAGGGTGCCAGGAGGGAGGAAATTCCTATAGTGATTAAAGAACAGTTCCATGAATATTTTCATCTGTATGGACTTGAAAAAAACTTTTTGAAACTACTGTATCTGTGCTGCCATTTAATAAATAATGAAAGAATAATCTAATTAAATTTTTAAAAGTACTTTTAGTATAGTCTCCCTTTAACTTGGTAGTCTAGAAATATTTGAGGACACTCATCTACAGGGAAAAGTTTCAAAATAAATATTAAGACTACAGGAGTTCTTATTTTCCATATTTAAGACCCTTTACTTTTCATAATGGGTACATATATTTTTTGAAAACTTAATATATATCTGCAGTGCAATGCTTCTACTTTTAACTTTTATTTTTAAATTCAGGAGCACATGTATAGGTTTGTTACATAGCTAAACTTGTGTCATAGAGGTTTATTGCACAGATTATTTCAGGACTTCTTGACATACTGCTTTCTGGAGAAATAAATGCTCACATTTTGACAGTAGGAACTACATGACCACACAGTAAATAGCCTTCTTTTTTTACTCTTTCCGAAACGTAGTTAGAATATAAAGAAATTATATTTCACAGGAACCAGACTAATTTTTATTTAATAAATGCAATGTATGACATTATTAAATAATATAGAACTTCTGAATAAAATAAAATTGTATACTATTATTACAATGGCTATTTACAGTCTAACTTACCTCCCTTTAATTTTCCTTAGTTTTCATAGAAAAAAGCTAAAGGCTTTCCATGAAATAACTCTTTCCTCTTTCCCAGATAATATCTCAACTGACTCCTTTGCTGTGTTTTCCAGTACTGAGCTTCCCAATCTGTGTTCAAGAGAACATTAATGCTCAAGGTGTTTAATAGGTGCTTGACAGAATCAGCAATAATATTAAAGAAGTAAAAGGAGACCTTGTTGAAGGAAGGTGGAGAAATGTTGCATGATTCATTTAGAATATTAATGGCTCTGGAAAGTCACACAGAAAAAATAGTTGACTGAATGTGTTTAAACCAACAATTCCCATACTTATTGACCAGAGGCAATTTTTAAAATTACATGTAAACAATTCCCAGACCCATTTCCAGGCACCCTGTGTTGTATAGAAAACAGGCTTTATTATTATGATTATTATTATTATTTAAATTGATAAAATTATATATATGTGTTGTGGATAGCATTATGTTTTAAAGTATATATGCATTGTGGAATACAATTTTGAAAACAATCCCAGGTAGTTGACAAATACCTCTACTATATAGAAGTTTCTACATTGCATTCTATTAAACAATGACCTGTATATGGGTAGGACCTTGTTTATTCTTATATTTCTAGATTCTTTAGTATGTCTAATTTACAGTGTTTACTAGTATTAAGTTGATTATGGTATAAATTATTTTATTTAATTGTATTTTTATATGTGGTTTTTATATATAGAAATTCATTAATTTATTATCTTTATTCAAAACCATTTTTGGCCAAATCTCAACATATTTATTACTTATGTTCGTGCAGTGTTTTAGCCTGGTGTTACTTTCCATGTTAGATTGGCTTGTTAAAATCATATCCAACCTGCAAGATTTAGGTCAAATATTTTCTCTATGAAGGTTTTCCTGATCCTTTCACTGATAATCTTCTTCTTCTAATTTCTTACAGCACTCATCCTCACTGCATCTTGGTTCTCAGCAAATTTGCTACTTAATGGTTCACAGCATTGATGGCTATGCCTCATCTTCCATATGCCTGATCCAGATTTGCAGCCATCCATGCACTTTTCTCTGTGTCTGTACAAACAAGGATTCAAAAATTACGTATTGAGAATATGAAGAAATGGTTATCCTAGTAAGACAGCACTGAATTAGGAAACATTTGCCATGTGGCTCTTAATCATGTAACAGAGAGAAAAAAAAAAAAAATGTTTGAAAGCATTTATCCCAATTGTTTGCAAGCCTGGCGAATTATCCAAACTGTGTTTTTTCGAAGCTACACATTGTAACACCCTATTGCAGACCTGAAGTTCAATCTCCAGGATGAATTTAGAACCCAGATTGCCCAGATTATATCTAGCCTCTCTGCCTCCATTCCAACAAAGAAGATGGATTGTACAACCCCTTCTCTCCTCCACATCATCATCTGAGAGGCTGACATTGAACACCCAGAGCCCAAAAGCAAAGAGTAAAGAAATTATGACTCCGTGGTTGCCATCTTTCCTGAAAACACAGTGACTTGTCAACCAGAGCTACTTACAGATTATTTGCTATAGAAGGCCAAGAGGAGTGGGAATAGCATGGTATTACTTTCAGTAGCTACTGTCCAACAGCATTAGAGCCACTGGGAAAGATGGTACAGTACAGACCAAGAAAGCAGAATCTCCGGGGCAAAGTCCAGAAATCTGCATTTCTACTATATTGTCATTTATGGTTGGAGTTAAATGCCCACTAAAGTCTGAAACAAAGTGGAATACTAATGAGGATTTGAGATTTGGGATCAAAAAGACCTGTCTTTAAATCACCTGTTTACACATTTAATTGGCTATTCACTGTTAGGCAACGGTACAATAGTAATAGTAATACTTATTTCACAGGGTTTTTATAACAATTAAGTGGGATAGAATAAGTACAATGTGCCACGCAGACTCTAACAAATATTTGGGACTTAATAAGTAATAGCTTCTCTTGTGGTATAATTGGTGTTGGTGTTGGTGAATACACAAGCAGAAGATCTGCCCCAGTCCGGAGTGTACTGTGGCTCATTATGCATTTTGTAACACCCATATTTACGCTATTTTCTTCCCATTGACTAATTCCCTGTGGATCTGTGAGATTCTATTTTGTATACATATGGTAGTTCACATAGCACAACTCTTTTGGACACTTTGTCTACATAGCAAAACCCAATAACGTCTATTATTATGAATACTCATACTTCAAAATGAACTTT
Organism: Piliocolobus tephrosceles; assembly: GCF_002776525.5. Classification (NCBI taxonomy): domain Eukaryota; kingdom Metazoa; phylum Chordata; class Mammalia; order Primates; family Cercopithecidae; genus Piliocolobus; species Piliocolobus tephrosceles. The sequence continues at coordinate 119,400,771 of NC_045439.1, forward strand.
TCAAAATGTTGACTTCATAAAAATTTTGATATGCAAAACATTTTACAAAGAAATTTTATTTACTGGTGGTTTTAACTATTAATCTATTTTTGCAACTAAGAAAAATGGAGGTTGAGAAGTGTTGGCTATCTAAAGCCCACAAAGGAAGTACATATGTGGCAGAGCTGAGACTCCAAATCCTCTATCATTACACCAAAGCAGTCTGCCAGAAACATTTTTAAAAGTTAAATACTTACTAAACATATTTTTATTCGAACCCATTAAAGATTCATAACACCTATAAAATAACTCTACATCAGAATACTGTATTAATACTGTTAGGAGATTACCGTCTTATAGGAATAAGGAAAAATCTTCTGGCCCACAGATAACATGAAAAAACTGTTGTGTACAATAAATACTGGATATATTTTATCTGTGAATAGGTAGACCATTTTTGTAGTTCAAACATCCAATCATATTAAAACATACATAATGCGCAAATTCCCTTTCCCATTGAACTCTTGGCTCTATCCACACAGTTGCCTTTCCTGATGATGGCCATACATTTTACAGTTCCATGTGAATCTCACCTCCAAAAGTTATAACCATATGCAGAAGCCCAGGCCCACTACCCTCCAAAAGCTAGCTACTATTGTAAATATTAGGGTTTCTTTATGCTTGTGCAGTTAAATACAACATATATTATTAGTTTCCCTCATTTTACATAAAATACATGATATAATCTCTATTATTAAACCTGATGTTTTCTTCTGTTTTTATCCACATGCCAGCATGTTTTGGCAATCTTTTCATAAATGTATATACAGACTATCTTATTTTCAGGCTATTATTTTACCTTAATACAACAAATTTCTTTGACCCGCATTCTATTAATGGATTTTTTTTCAATCTTTTGCTATTACAGGCTGAATCATATGAAACTGCCAACATTCAACCATTTTTGATTCACATCAATGTCAATTTTATATAGCTCAGCTTAATATAAGCAATGTTAGAATACATTACTTTATATATTTGCAATTTTGCACAGACGTAAGTATAATTCCAGTGTAAATTCCTAGAAAGTAGTAAAAGCACTAGGTCAAAGAATGTGGGTGCATAGTTTTAATATATTTTGTCAATTTACCCACCATAACGATTACACAAATTTACATTCTCAGTAGCATATATGAGTGCCTATCTCCCTATAGATACTCCTTCATAGTATCGTGAAACTCCAGAAAATTTGCTGAAGTAATTATTTTAATTTACTTTTCTCTTACCATAGATGACTTCGAGTATCTCCTTGTGTATGTGAACCAGTTTTCATTTCCTCCATGATGAGCTCTATTTTCAAAATCTTTTCTCTTTTGCTTTCTGTTATGTTTTGGTTTTCCTTAATGATTTTCAGATCTTTTTTTCTGTTAAAGAGATTAGCACAGTCTGTGGTAGGAGAGGTAAATATTTCTCCTCAGCTTGTTTGTCCTTTGACTTTTGGTATGTTTTTTCTCTCTCTCTTATTTAACAATCTTTCATGTCCTTTGCTTTGAGTCCAATTCTGAAATTTCTTTTCCCTCCACGTTAATTATCCCATGTTTTCTCCTAGCACTTCTATAGTTTATTATTTACACTTAAATATTTTACCTACTTGAAATACATCCTAATAAGCATTGTGACATTAATCCAAATAAATTATTTTAGATATCTTTTCTGTTCTCCTAATACCACTTACTAAATAGTTCATCTTGTCTCCAGTTGATTTTAGATGCTTACTTTAACATATACTTAATCCACATATGTATTTGTGTATTGCTGGAATATCTACTCGTTTTCTTGATATACCTCTCTATTCTCACACTATTAACACACCATTTTAATCTTCAAAACTTTATAATATATATAAATACCTGTTAGACTGGTTCTCTCTCATGCTTCTCCTTGTCAGAGTGTTCCTAGCTATATTACATGTGTATTTTTAAGTTCTTTGTATTTTTAAAAATTGGAATATATAGGTTAAAACTAGGTAATACATTTATATGTTAATCTTTAAAAAATGCATTAATTGCTATGGCTCCTATACCCAATTATTTCCCCATCTTCATAGTAATTATTTCTGTAAGTTTTTGTACCATTCTAGAATTTATGTATGTCTATACAATAAAATTAGTGTAATTTATCCCTTCCATTTTATACATAGTAGTATACTACACATTCTGCTTTATACCTTTTACAAAGAATCTTTATTAAATATGATGGAACTAAAAAATATATATGTACCATGCAATTAAAATAGCTAATGCCCATTCTCATTTAGAGTATAATCTAAATATTTCTTATATTTACATAATTGCTGTTTATTAAGAGGATGATAAGCACATATGATGCCACCACCAACTGCAATCTGAAATTTCTCAGTTGTATTCTTGATCATCACCATTAGATAGCATGAATCACATTTATAACTCTTCAGAAAATTCAAGGCACAATGGTACTTGTCTTCTTTATGGACCATGCTATCTGATGTAATTTGAGGCCCTTTAGAAAACTTTTTCTCTGTTGTTTCTTTGGGACTTAAAGTTGCTTCAAATTTCCTATGTAGAGACCCACCATTCTAGAGTGATGCCTATTATCACCTGTACAAGTATGCCTGAGATTAGGGAATGTTCCACTTAAAAAGTATATGACTATTGTGAAAAAACTTGATACCATACTGGACTAAGCATCAGAATTCCTGGGCTTTGATTCTAATGCTGCCAGATATTATTGGCATGATCCTGAGCAAGTCGCTTAACATCTTTAAGCTCAGACTTGTCTTTAAATTGTCTCACCTGTCATATAGTTTTTACTAGGACCAAACATATATACACAAGCACCTTGTAAATTGGAAGTATAATACAAATGTAGGGAATAATTATAAACATCATTTTTTACAGAGATCCAAATGGAAAAAGAATGAAGGGTATTGGCCATTGAAGAAAGAGGTAGCAGAGTCACCAAGCAGAAAAAGTCAGAAAATATCAGAAAACAAACGTCACAATTGTACTGAGGGCCACTCAGAGCAATAGCTTATCTTCACCTCCCTGGCTTCTTCCTGATGCCAGTGTCAAAGCTCTTGCCACTGTCCTCAACTGCAAGGTGAGCAGTGAAGAAGAAAATCCACAGGGAACAGTCCATCAAAAAGGCAGATCAAGCTCCTTGATGGATGAACATATTAAGGAAGTGCATACTTTAAATAATAATGATTTAATATTAACAGTACGAAAATTAAGAGCAAACATAAATGCTTTCTACATGCCAAGCACAGTCTGAGCACTTTACTGTCATTAACTTGTTTAATCCTGATAACAATCATCTGAGTTAGATAATAATGAAGAAACCGAGGCATGAAAAGATTAAGTAAATGACACAGTCACACAATTTTAAGTGTTGAACCTGGGATTAAAATCCAGTCATTCTTCTCAGTTTAATCATTGATTATCTAAAATGTTTCTGACAATTATTGTTTATTTTGTGTTTTTCCCAGTTCCCTGTGGAATTGTTCTTCCATTTAAATCTTGTAGTTAAAATAGTATAATTCTCCATTATATTGAAGTTCTAGTCAATAACCTTATGTTGCTGAATATTGATTAACCTACTCAAAGAATCAGAAATATCATATGTGTTCGTTCATATGCTTAACAACAGAAAAAATATTTGTGTCTTGCTGGTGATGACATGTAAATTGGGAAAGGGGAAGTAGGAATTAATGGTGAACTGATAATCACTGTGTTATGTGGAGAACTGCAAATGAGCTCCTTAAAAAATACTGTGTTCATTCTGTATTATCTATAGAATCAGGAACCAGGGCTGATGCATGACATCTTGTGTATATAAACCTTTCAAATCTATCTGCAGAGGACACTTGAGGTATGCATTTTTTTTTTGATGCTCATATTCTAAATATTATTTCTATATTTGGAAAATCCTCCATTTGAGCATTCCTGGTGGGAGGTATAGCCCACCTCTCACCCTAAAATCTGAAAGAGGCAGATATTTATTTATGTAGCCTATCTTCTGCCCAGGGAGGGTATCTTTGACTCCTCTTATCAGACAAGTCTGCTCCAGACTTTAAATGAGAGCTAAGAAATCTGCCCTCCCTCCATGGTCCTTGTAACTGGTCTCTGAGTAATAAGAATATGTGGTAAAAGTGGTATTCATTTTCTCTTATTAGATGTGTTGAAAGGTAAGCTTCAACAAATAATGCTCGACTGTAGTGGCATAAGATGTTCTCATAGTGCCAGTTCAGCTTTGTTATTTTTGGCTTTGTTCTTGACTCTGTCATCTCAGAACTGGTTTTTTAACCTTGCAATCAATACTTGGAATAACCCAAGGGAAAGTAATAAGTTATTTTTATGCCTAAATCAGATAGAATTTAATTCTTTTGTTTGCAGTAAGCATCTGACAAACACAGAACCCACTAAATAGGAAGGAAAAGTGAACATCCACATTCATTCATTCATTCACTAAACATTTATTAAGGGCCTATCTTGAGCCAGATACCAAACTAGTTTCTAGGGCTATGAAGATATCAAACCATTATCTCTATTCTCTTTTCCAGACTCACACGTTGTGTCTGGCATCATGCAAAAGATCTCATAAACCCAGCGTCCTTCGGTTCTCTATAATATCAAATTCTTACCACTCCAAAAATGATTCTGGGTTAAGGTTTTGTATATCCAAGCAGCTGGAGTCACTGTATTACACTGTAAGCTATCCCAAACAGCCACTGCATTCAATCTCCTTGATAGTAATTAGTTTGGTGGATCTATCATTGTTATCTTAGAAACAAAAATTAAGAAAATTGGGCATATTTCAACTTTGGAGACATAATTCACCTACCCTTTTCCACCGAGAAGAACTCACATTTACCCCATTGTTTATCTTGTCTACATCCACCCCAGGCAATTGAACTTGTTTTGCCATATTTCTCTGAACTTCATAGAATGACCTGGGCAACAATATATTTTTTTTCCTATCCTTCTCTCCCTTCCCAAAGTTATCTCTCACTCTAGTAAATTTTACTTTGATTGAGTGGTTAGACTTTTCCTTAACAAGGTCGATTTACAGTGATTTTGTTGAGATACTCTTCCTACCCCTTCTAAAATCCTGGATGCATTCGTAAGCACAACCACTGAAAAATATTATACTTTAGAAGTTATAATCTTTTGGTAAAAGTATTGTCAAATGAAAAACATGTAGGAATGAGCTTTAAAGATGGGCCACATTATCTTAAAACATATTTGTTTTTTTGGTTGTTGTTTTGTCTTTTCTGGAGCCTGATCAACAACTGCAAAAGAAACTTTTCTGTGTATATAGAACCCCTCTGTTTTGGAATAATAGAAAACTCCTTGAGTATAGTGTATACATACTAAGGATGTTTAGTGTCTTAAGAAACCCAAAAGCAGGGATGCAGCTGAATCTTAAAAATGCATTAAAATCAGGGTTGAGAGTGCTGTAAAACCTTCTATTTCTAATCTCTGATTCTTTCCATGGATGTTCTGTATTCTTCCACTAAATTTGGGCAGGCTTTTTCCAATTCCTAAACCATCTGAAATAAAATGTCTCCTGGCAACATTTCCCAGGTCTCTACTCCTCTGCTCAAAAAGAGTATTCAGAAAGAGATGGAATTTGTTATCCTGTATTATCTGTCCTCAAGGAAGAAGTTAAATGAACTCAGTATGAGTATACTGATCACCTTCAGAAAAGTATTTAACTCTGTCTCAGTGCAGGTTTATGCTCTGTGACCACCACCACCTCCATAACTCTTCATTACACAGGGTCTTCTCACATTGACCATCACTATTCAGGTATTACAGTATCTCTTCAGGTAAACATTCCTGTATCCACCTCCCACTGGGCTGAGTGAGGTGCCCCTACAACTGGTTACCACAGTAAATTATGCATCTTTGTGTTATTAATATCATATTGTATAGATGAAGAAGGTTCTAAAGGAACTTCCTAGACAAAGGATGTGGAAGGGATGGAGAAAGCGTGGCCAGACAAATTTGCTGAGCACCATGCTATACAATGAAGCATTTTGACATTTTTGTTTGTTTCTGTGTTTATTTTATTATGTTTTGCTTTGCTTTTGGTCTTCAAAAGAGACTTGACACAACAATACAAATAACTCAAAATATTTCCATCATTAGAATAAAGAAGACATTTAAAAATATATTTAAAATATATGCTGAAGTCAAATTTTATATGTACACACACACACACATACACTCACTCATACTCATAAATACACAGATTCCAAAAGTATAAAGCCAGAAATTACCCTTGGAATATAACCTTTGAGGATATAGGAACATAATGGGTTTTATGCAATGTAAATGCTGTAAATATAAACCCTGCTACTGAAACAAAAATACTTATCTTACTAATGGTTAGACATGTTTATCAATTACTAAAAAATTCTCATCTGTCAAATACAGTTTTAGGATTTTGAGATTAAAACAAAACATGAAGATTATCTTATATTCTCTTCATAGACTCAACCTCATTCATATTGGCTAAATTTGATCCAGAGAGACTGTTCAGTTACCAAATTTTACTATGTTTTATCAGTAAAATCTCTTAGTTCTTTCTACTCCAGAAAAAACTATTGGTAATATTATACTTACGAGAGTTCAGAGAATGATCATACAAGGAACAAATAATTATATTCAATGTTATGTTAGAAATAAGTACAAAGTATTGCATGTCATGGTGAATAATTTATGTAAACACCCTTTTAACTCCTTCTGTGCCTTAACTCACACTCAATAATTTACTGTATCTACTTTTCTACTTACTTCATGGATTGGACTATCTCAATGTTTCTCAAAAACACTCCTTCCCACAACTTCATTTACTCTCATCTAGATTATTATAACTCTTAAGTCTTCTCCAGATTCTGGACTCATAGTCCTATAATCTGTCACCATACAGATACCAAGAGATCTCATATATGACCATACCAAAGCCTTCATTATGTCTAATGATAACTTGCAACTACTATTCTAGTTAAATAGGAGTTTCTTAACATAAATATAGGACCTTCATCATCTGGCTTCTACCTGCGTCTCTAATTTCATTCTCATCATGTTCCAATACTGAACGATGTGATTTTCTCTGAACAATCTTTGTTCTTACATTCCTTTGAATTTCAAGATTTCCCTGGGCCCAAAGTTCTATAGAAGATGCTCTTTCCCATAGCCCATGATCACCACTGCAATTCTTCATTACATGACAATCTTCTCTGTTGACAATTCTGATATTACAGTGCCTCTTCTGGGAACTCTTCCCAAGATTCCCATCTTCCTAAGCTGAGTGAGGGTTTCTCCACTGTTTCCCATAGTATCCTGTGCTTTTGTGTTCCATTGTATTTATTGTATTTAATACACTCCATTGTTATGGGTTATGGGTTCTTAAAAAGTCTGTCTTTCCCACTAAGCTATTATTATATGACATACTGTTTTGCTTTATCACCTTAGATCTTTTCAGAATTTATAAATATGTATATGTAAAAGAACCTACCCTAACCTTATTCATGTTTTTACCTCAAACTAAAATAGAGTTACTAAGAAATACTGGGACACAGTTTTTGCTCCTTTCTTCCACTGTCTAATCTCTCCATCTCATCACTTACCTCACCTCTACCCTCTACCCACCACCTCAAATGGAAGAGCCATGGGGTAATCTGATTAAAGCATTAGGAAGAGGGCTTGAGCATGGATGGATACCACAGCCACTCATAGAGCCTGCCTTTCTGTAAATAATGTACCACCCTTTTTTCCCCTAGTTCATACCCACGGGAAGAAGTGCTGCCCCTCGAAGAGATGACGTTGAATTGCTAAGTTTCTCATGTGCAATGACACAAGAAAAGTAAATTCAGAGCTAAACCCAATGTAGCTTTAAATCCAAGCAATCTGCCCATTTCACTGATAATAATGTTACTAGTTCATTCTCTATTTGGCTCTTAAGCTCATGTCTCAATTGGGTTAAAATTCAGAGGAAGCAGATGTGAATAATTAGTCCCTTTAGAGACTTTCAAAGGAACATTAGGGTTAACACTTAAGGTTACAGTTGAAAATAACCTTTAAAGGAGGAAAATATAACTAGAGAAACACAAATAAGAATCAAGTTATTTTAAAATTTGTCTTCAAAAGCTAGTTATTGATTTGTAATTTATACTTATAAATATCTGAGCTCCCCACCAACAGAAACAGAGATTTGAAAATTTACAACTCTTTAGGTGATGCTGGAAAGAATTAAAGAGGCTTTACTGTTCACTGCAGTCAATACTCAACTTCTACAGCTTTGATTTAAAGAGTTAATTTATCTCTGCAGAGGAAAATTATCAATACAAAATCTAAAATTAATTGTATTTTGAGTTAGAGGAGACTTGAGTAAAGTATTTTAAAATAATCATTCCCTCAAAAAGTGAACTCTACGTGACCTATATTAGAGCTATATGGTGTTAAAAAAAATTGAGTAGAAAATTAAAAGGAAAATGATGTGCCATTTTTCTAAGGCCTCACTTACACCATTACCGTCTATTTATCTATAACCAAGAGGTATTTGGTACTTCCAATAAATATGAAGTAAAATCATTTCAGAGATAACTTCAGAGTAGCATAATATAAGAAATTCTAACTGCTAGATAAATTTGAGGCAGCTGTCTCCAGTGGAAAGGTCAGTAAGTTTAGAGAGAGGGGGCCTGAATTCTAGATGACCTATGTCAAGTTACTTATGTCTCTGAGCATCCTTTGCTTCACATATAAAATGGGATGATAATATAATCGATTTCATAAGCTACTATGAAGATTTAAATGAGAGTTATATAAGGTTCATATTTGTAAAATGCAAAATGCTTTCAACAGTATCTATCGTATAATTAGTAAATAGTAATAGGAAATACTTATAAAATGCTTAATACTTCCAGACACTCTCCAAGTGTTCTATATATATTAACTCATTTAATCATCATACTTTATGAGGCAGATATTAAATACTGTTGATATTGGTGCTTACATTAGTAGGATCTCTAAAGTGCTTTATATCTCTTGTGCCCCATATACACATTATCCTTTTACACTCTCACTCTCATGTATTTTGAAGGGATCTCAAGGTCAGGAATCATGTTTTTAATTATATTCTGTGGCTCCTAATGTCTGAGTGCTTAATAACACAGCAACAAAAGGAAAAATGTGGTAGGGCAAGGGCATATCTCAGAAATCTAAAGACAAACTATTGGTGAATTGGTAGCTCTATATCAATAGTGACATCATTTTTGTCCTGGATGCTTATAATTGTGCCTAGTTAGAGTATGGATGGGGAAATGAACAAATGAGGGACACTAACAAATGTCACATACATATTCTTTCAGCAATAGATTTGAGGCAGAGACAAAAAAAAAAAAAAAAAAATGAAGGTTCTTTTAAAACACAGAGCATACTTATTACCCAGGCTAGATTACGGCCAGCAGCAGCAAGCCATTGGGTTCTGGATTCATATGCTCTGCAATATGCAGAGAGAACAGATTTGCACATGTACAATTTATTCTTGCAAGGAATCAAAGAGAGTATCCTAAAGGCCATCTGCAGGGCCACCTACATAAGCACACATCTGAAGATCATTTTCAAAGGCACAAGCAAACTAATTTCCATCATTCATTCCTGTCTTCAAGGAGTTCGCAGATAAAGGAACATCAAAACATAGCATTACAGTTCTTTATGAGTACAGAGAAAGGGAAACTGACTCAAAATAGGGAGTTCAAGGACTGTTTCTTAGGGAGAACAAGCCTGAGCTAAACCTTGGAGGAAGAGAAGATCAAGTGAAAACAAGAAGCATTCCAACCAGAAAAGAGCAACATCTCTATGTGAGCTAAAATTCAATATGAATAGAGCATTTTGGGTGAAGTAGTCATGGAATGAGAAGCTAGAAAGCAAGGCAGGGACTAGTAATGGAGGAGCTGCTGTGCCTCATTTAGGATTTTAGTTTAGTTTAAAAGAAACAGGACTGGTCCAGGTGCTTTAAGCAGTGTCATGACCTAATCAGGTTATATATATATATGTGTGTGTGTGTGTGTGTGTGTATGTATATAAACCCATTAACTTTGTGAGAGTTTAGGACGTAATTATAAAATAAGATGGTAGGAGTTTTAAATTTTTACCATCATGCATGAATATAAAAGGCTCATTAGTTGTTCTAAATAATATGCCTTAAAAAAATGCAACTGTGTTCTTTTAACGTGGGAAAGTAATGCTCCAGGTGCGGTCACTCTTTTCTCTCATAGGTGCTATCCCAAATAACTATGATATAGATGGAGATAAATTGGATGTGTGAATGAGAGGCCCTCATTATAGAACATTCCAATCATGAAGGAGGAGAAGATGACTAGAAGGGAGCCACTAGTGGGCAGGTGATGAACTGTTTTTAACTCTTTTTCAGAAAATAAGATTTTTTAAAAAATTCTTATTCAAAAAGATCATTTTCATTTGAAGATTATTATCTGTATAATACATAAAAGAGAGAATTCAGGAAAGTTGCTTTCAAAACTGTGATGATTAGAAACTATGTAGCCAGTAAAGAAGATGTTATAGAAGAATAATATTCAAATGGCATGAAAAATATTTAATATATATACAAACATATAATTTGGTGAAAACATCTATATGATAAACTTTAGCCAAATAAGTATGATAGAAGAAAATATCTGGATGGACTGTTAACATTGTTTTAGATAACAGGATTATAGGTGCTATTTTTTCTTTTTGCTCACTTGTATTTCTATAATATTACAATAGATATATATATTCTGGGTAAACAAAACATTAGATATTTATTAAAATTAAAGAATTTGGAACAAAGAGCCAGCCTATGAAATCAAAGCCTCATAAGAAAAGAAAGTGTGTTTCTAACACACAAAAGTAAAAATGTAATATTCTACATGATTTAATAACTTTTGTAAATTTGGTAATATTACCCGTTTTAAAAATGTATAGGGGCTTTCTTTATGTTTACACCAATACTAATTTTTATTATTTTTACTGTTTATAGTTTTACTGCTTTGGAGTAAATGCTCTTACAATCATTGTTATAACAATTTTCAATAGCCCCAACTTACAATTGTTGAATAATTTAGAAAAAAAATTTTAATAGTTACAAAGTTAAACCAAGAAAATAGTTGAAGAAAAACAAATCAGTTCAAATAATGTACAATAAGCAAATCTAGGAGTATCTTTACATTTTTAAAAAGCTCATTTCTTGCTACAGATAATTTGGTTTGAGTTCTTTAAATGTATGGAAGTAAAGCTATAAAGTGTTATCTCAGATCTAACTACATCTTTTGATATGAGAACTATGTAAGCATGAGCTAAGTGTACTTTGAATATATTCAGGTAAACTTTCTGAGCATATTACACCTACATATGCTATGCAAAATGTTGCAGAAGATTAAATTACCCTAGTCACATTTGGGAAGCAGCAGTATGTCTGTCATTGCATGTAAACATATGCAGATTTATGCAAAAGATTCTCAAATATGTGTACCTAAAGTCCCAAACTCCCCACAGACATGTAAAGCCAGAAGGTTTTGTTTATTTTCAAATTATTGGAAAATCTATAAATGGGAGTAACAAAATAGATATGCTTATGTTGTATTTTCAAATTGGAGGCATCTGTGTGAGGGTTTTTTTGTTTTGTTTTGTTTTTTATTTTATTTTTGGTTAAGTCATTTGGCAAAGATTTTAAATTCAATGCAGTAATCTATATGGTAGACTTAATGCAAACACAAAATTTCCATTTGCTTCAAAAAGTCCTCCAGGAGTTGAAAAAGTGAGAGTTCATGCACCATTTTACATAATGAATCCAATTCTTTCAGCACCTAAGTCCCTTCCTGATGGTTGTATTTGTTAGTTTTTCAGGTGGTGCATTAACTCTTTCAAGTTATTGCAACAAAATATGAAATATTGCTAAAGTGATATCACTTTCTAGTGTAAACCAAAAAGTATCTGAGACAGGTCTCAATCAATTTAAAAGTTTATTTTGCCAAGGTTAAGTACCATGGCCCATGACACAGCCTTAGGAAGTCCTGAGAATATGTGCCCAAGGCGACTGGGCTATTGCTTGGTTTCATATATTTTAGGGAGACAGAAGTTACAGGCAAAGACATAAATAAATACGTGTAAGGTATACATTGGTTTGGCCTGGAAAGACAGGGAACCTTGAAGTGGGGTGTCTTCCAGGTCACAGGTGTATTCAGAAAGTTTCTGATTGGCAATTGGTTGAAAGAGTTAAGCTCTGCCTAGAGAATTGAAGTCAGCTTAAATTAAAGTAAGGGGTATTGTGGAAGTCAAGGGTCTTGTCATATAGATGAACCCTCTAGGTAGGAAGCTTCAGAGAAAATAGATGGTGAATGTCTCTTATCAAATCTTAAAATGTGTCAGACTTCCCCCAAAAGACCTAATGAGCGAAAAAGAGTCTCCACAGAATGCATATTTCCCCCACAAGTGACAACTTTGTAGGGCCACTTTGAAATAGGTCCAAGAAATATATTTTGGGGTAAAATACTTTGATTTCCTTAAGAGCCTGCTATATGCCATGTTGTAAACCAAAAATAAAACTCTAAGCCCCCCAACAGACTGAATGGAACCTCTTGTTGGCTAAGGTGATCCCAAAGCAACCTGAAAAACTAGTTCAGGCCATGACAGTAATTCAATATATCATCTATTACAATGTCAGTCACGCTTCACTATAACCTCCTGCCTTTCGAGTTTAGACACAACTGACCAGTCTTAACATTAAAACAATGTTCTTAAGACTGACAAAACAGGCTGGGCATGGTGGCTCACGCCTGTAATCCCAGCACTTTGGGAGGTCGAGGAGGGCGGATCACTAGGTCAGGAGATCAAGACCATCCTGGCAAACACGGTGAAACCCTGTCTCTACTAAAAAATACAAAAAACTAGCCGGGCGAGGTGGCGGGCGCCTGTAGTCCCAGCTACTCGGGAGGCTGAGGCAGAAGAATGGCGTGAACCCCGGAAGCGGAGCTTGTAGTGAGCTGAGATCCGGCCACTGCACTCCAGCCTGGGCCACAGAGTGAGACTCCATCTCAAAAAAACAAAACAAAACAAAAAAATTAGCCAGGCATGGTGGTGGACGCCTGTAGTCTCAGCTACTCAGGAGGCAGAGACAGGAGAGTGGCATGAACCCAGGGGGGCAGAGCTTGCAGTGAACCCACATCATGCCACTGCCTGGGCGACAAAGCAAGCCTGGGCGACAAAGCAAGACTCTGTCCCAAAAAAACAAACAAACAAAAAAGACTGACAAAACAGATTCTTTGTAGCAATAAGATATCAAATTCCAATCTGACTCTAGTATAACATCATATAACACATAAAGAAATTTTTTTTACATATAAACACATAAAGAGATTTTTTTTTTACCCCAAAATATCTTCCATATTTTGAAATGGACCTATAAAGGCATCTTGTTTGAGGGAATATTTGCATCTATGAATATTCTCTATATTAATATAACTAGATCTTTCCCTTTTCAGGCCCTCTCAATCCTGAAGAGATGAACTGAGAGTCTAGCACATTTTAAAGGTCTAAACAGGAAACATTTGGCATTTATTAAGAAGGCCACCTATGAGACTTCATCTACATAGTAAGAACTATGGTCTCCATAATGCTTATTTTAACCCTGAACTTCCCTTCTATTGATTCCAGGTCTTTAGATAATAACTTAACTCTTTGAACCAATTGTCACTCCGAAGATATTTGGACCCACCTATGAGCTGTAAGACCCCACATTGAGTTTTCCCATCTTTCCAGACAAAACTAATGTATATTTCACATGTGCTGATTGATGTCTTATGTCTCCCTAGGTTTTCAAAACCAAGCTGTAACCCAGTCACCTTGGACACATGTTCTCAGAACCTCTTGAGACCATGCATTGGGTCATGGTCACTCCTATTTGGCTCAGAATAAACCTCCTTAAATATTTTACAGACTTTGGCTTTTTTTTTTTTTTTTTTCTTTTTTTTTCTTTCAAAAATGTGATGCGACACCAGGGTCAGGTTCGAATTTTGTATCTTATTGCTACAAAGAGCTGTTTTGTCAGTTGTAAGCTCTGTTTTAATCTTAATGTTGGTCAGTTGTGTTTAAACTCCAAAGGGAGGATAGTGTAATAAGGTATGTCTGACCCCCTTCTCTGTCATGGCCTAATCTAGTTTTTTAGGTTTCTTCGGGATTCTTTTGGCCCAGATGGGGATCCATTCAGTCTGTTAGGGGGCTTAGAATTTAATTTTTATTTTACACTAGGATGAGTGATTTGTCATAGCATAGTGAATTAATTTGTGTTTTGGTAAGTCAGATAGATATTACAACAGTGTCACTGATTCTATGTAGTGGTAATGTAGTATCAGTAATTATAAGTAAACAATAATATAAATATTGTTTAAAGAAGTCAAAACCACAATGAGATACCATCTCACACCAGTTAGAATGTCAATCATTAAAAAATCAGGAAACAATAGGTGTTGGAGAGGATATGGAGAAATAGGAACACTTTTACACTGTTGGTGGGATTGTAAACTAGTTCAACCATTATGGAAAACAGTATGGCGATTCCTCAAGGATCTAGAACTAGATGTACCATATGACCCAGCCATCCCACTACTGGGTATATACCCAAAGGATTATAAATTATGCTACTACAAAGACACATGCACACGTATGTTTATTGCGGCACTATTCACAATAGCAAAGACTTGGAATCAACCCAAATGTCCATCAGTGACAGACTGGATTAAGAAAATGTGGCACATATACACCATGGAATACTATGCAGCCATAAAAAAGGATGAGTTTGCGTCCTTTGTAGGGACATGGATGCAGCTGGAAACCATCATTCTTAGCAAACTATCACAAGAAGAGAAAACCAAACACCGCATGTTCTCACTCATAGGTGGGAACTGAACAATGAGCTCACTTGGACTCGGGAAGGGGAACATCACACACTGGGGCCTATCATGGGGAGGGGGGAGGGGGGAGGGATTGCATTGGGGAGTTATACCTGATATAAATGATGAATTGATGGGTGCTGACGAGTTGATGGGTGCAGCACTCCAACATGGCACATGTATACATATGTAACCTGCACGTTATGCACATGTACCCTAGAACTTAAAGTATAATAAAAAATAAATAAAATAAAAAAAAATAAAGTGGTAAGCTCCCTAAGAAAAAAAAAAAAAAGAAGTCATACCAGTTTTTTTTTATAGTGAACAGTTTCTGAAAAGTTGTATGAAAAAACAAATTGCCCTCTATTCAATCTTTTTTCAAATCAAGTAGTAGAGTTTACCATGAGAGGTTTTAAAAGAGCTATGTAATATTTTAAAATATGGCCTCAACAATCTTGGCATCTTGCCCATCAAGAGGTAGATTATATGTTTCATATTCTTGAAACTGGAACCTGTGACTGCTTGACCAAAAAATCATGAAAAAAGTTTCACAGTGGCAAATTCTGAATTCAGACCTCAGTAAACCGGCAGCATCCAGTTGCTGAGTCTCTTAGGATGTCCACTTTTGAGACACAGCCACTACGCCACCAGTCAACCAGGCAGAACCTAGAGAGAACCAAGAGAAGATGAACTGATGTTCTTGACCTTTGCTCCCAGCTGAGCTACTAGCCAGCAGAGACTGCCAAATTTGCTAGTGATGTGTGTGAGCCCTCTTGAAAGTGAATTTTTCAGCCTCATGGAGAAGAAAGGAGCCTTCCCTAATATCTGTCCAAATTGCAGACTCAGAAGCCAAATAAATGATCATTGTTTCAAGTCATGAGGTTTGAAAATTCTTTGGTATGCAGCAATAGTTAACCAGGAAGGAAATTTTTGTACAGTGGCCTTCTTTTTGTTTGTGTATATGTGTGTTTGTGTTTTAAATATAACTACATTTGCTCACATTGAGGCTTTTTAAAGTAATGAATATCTCCAAAGAGTTGGTTGCTACTTAAATAATCTGAGACCTATTGTTTTCATGCTTGAGTAATGGTTCTAAACTATATGATAGCATATAAACAGATTCTGATATAAAAGAAACAAAGGACAAGGAAAAGAAAGTGTGTTTGAGAATCTATGCCCTAGAGTAACTATTATTTACCTAAATTGGAGGCAAACCACCAATTAATCAAACCATACTGCTTTTATTGAGTTGTTTCTATTTCCCTCCTTTCCAATCAATAATAAAACGATAAGCTGTAGATGTGATCTCTCAGTATTTAATCAACTTCTGTTTGATTATGTAAGTTTAGTAAATGTATTACTGGTGCACTTTGGAGGAGGGGGTATGTCAAAGTTCTTTTCTATTCTGTGTTGAACATTTCTTTTTTTAAGGTCATGTAGTCAAATTCAAATTTAAGTTTGCCTCCATAAAGTACTTCCCTACTAGTCTCAATAGGGTGCTGTGACAAGTTAACTCAAATTTGCAACTACTTGACAAGATTTTAAGCAGTTACTTTGGCAGAGTGGCTCAGAGCTACCTTCAAATAAATTTTCCCCATAGCCTATGCCTAATGCCTGAAATTCCCCTTTTGGAGGGAAAGGGCAAATTAAACAGTTGTATAATTAAATCCTTAATTTGAATTGGCTTCTTTTATCACCTTCCATTTTATGTGATAGCTAGCTCAAAGTTTGTTTTGATGGTAAGGAGGAAGAGGTGTAGAGCTACTGTCCTCAGAAAATCTGGTGTCGAGCTGAGCATAGTACAAATGTATGGAAGCTGAATTTTATGATTTTGTCTGTCGGACATTCTTGCTGTAAATCAGAGTCAAAGAAAACATATCCATGTGTTCCATTAAGTTTTTATCTTTCTAGTGCCAAGGTCTTTGTTGGTAACATTTTACACTCAGGGAAGCACATTCAGGTTTTTATCCCGCTAGGGGAGCACTTAGCATATTACTGCTTCAGTGTCCTCTTAGCTTCCAAGTGTGAATGAGCTTCTTTGAGTACCCACTTATGACTTCTCCCAGAGAGAGACTAAGGCAAAGAATTAGGCTATAATTTTTGAGGCTCCTTAGAATTCTCATTATTATTTAGAAGTGAAGTTTGCATGATTACAAGATCAAATTCTCAAGACAATGACTTTGTTTTCTGTTCCAACAGTTGCCTATCTGCCCCTTGCCTGTGCTGTCTTGAAAACAAACACCTTTGGTGACCACTGTCGTGCTCCAATTTGAATTAGTGTCAGAGTAATTCTGCAATCCCTTATGATCAATGTTCTACAGTTTTTATAGGTATCCCTCCTCTGCATAAATATTTCCTGATCTGCCTCTCTGTTCTGCCCTGGAGGTCTATAACTATTTCCTAAAATGGCTTTAAAAAAGAAAAGTATTTCTTTCACCTCTATTGAGATGTCTCTGCAGCACTAGATAGGAGGCAGAGGCTGTTTCTGTCATCATTATTTCCTTCAGTCTGTGATGCACAAATACATGTCCCTGTTCCATAGATTCAGTCCTGAATACTAATAGTCTCCAAACAATCCAGTGGAAAATGGACTTAATATTTTGCCAAAGTAAGGAGGTATCAAAACTGTGCTTTCTGATTAGATGACTATGTGCCAAGTAGTCACCATTTTTCCCCCCAGTGGGGCTTTGTTCTTTTACATTATAGTGTGTGTGATGTTTTTATTTACGTATATTTTGACATAATAATAATCTCCAAATGCTCATTTTCCTTATAACTGCTTTCTGTTACTAGCTGATACTATTGCTGGTTAAATAAATTCAATTCAAGATTTTTGCAGTAATTTTTTTTAAATGGCAAAAAATGAGTGAACAACTAAATTTAGGACTCCTCCTTTTTAAGCAAACTCATTGTACACAATTTGATACAGTTTTAGATCATTTAATACAATGATAACAACAAATTTAAGCTGCATTAGCCATATTCTTTTGCACATTATATTCTAGTTGCTTCTGACAAAGTGAAATCCAGTTTTAGTTTGAAAAAGGAAATCAATGAGGAATGAGAAGGAAGGCAAACTAGTATTTTTTGCTTTAACAATGCCAGCACCATTCTTATTCCTTTATACACATTATTTCACTTGCTACTCACACCAATATTATGAGATAGGTATTGATTTTTTCATTTTACAGATGAAGAAACTGAAATTCAACAAGGTTAAGGAACTTGCCCAAGTTCAAAGAGCTCATTAGTTTCAGACCCACAGTTTTGATCCTGATTTCTTGTTAGAATCTATGGTTTCTAAATAAAAGCATATAACAATAAACAATAAAAGATGGACAATAATTATAGAATTTTTAAGTTGGGAGTTCAAAGTATCGAAAGCCTGAGCAAAAAAAATGTTGAGGTTTAGTGGAATGGCAAATAATTTAGATAACATCCTAGGATTAAGAACAATGTAACTTTTGTCATAAGTGACAGGCTAGGAAAAGGAACAATCAAACAAGGACACAAACAACTGGTATTAACAACTGAAAGGTCAGGTTGCAGACAGCTCAGGGATAGCTCTGAGAACATCTCAGAGTAGACTGATCTCATAATGTCTTCTGGAATCAAATGTTTTCAAATCCATGCAATTTGGCATCTTTTTCCCATAGAAAGTATTCTCCAATGCCTTTTTTCTTAATATTGTAATTGAGTGGAAAAATTGGTGTTTCTTTTTCTTTAGAAACATGTGAGTCCATTGAACAAAATATGGGATATTTTTAAAAGAGGAATTTCTAGGATATGTTATAACCTGGGTTTTTTACCTTTCTCATTTTAGGCTTTTCATGGATGAATGAGGCAATTTTAAAATCAATAAAATGTCTGGGCCAATAATTTATTTCCTTAGATTTTTGGAGTATGGGGTAAAGGGTACATAAAGTGCTCATATTGAATACAAAGAAAAAAATAAAACATTTGCTAATTAGAAATGAGGAGGGTATCATGTCTAAATAATTACTATTGATCAGGTTTTCTAAAGATTATTACATCTGATACAGACCTCAGTTTGAAATAGGCTTTGAAAAAGTTCCTACAGTATTTAAGAGTTTTTGGAAACTACATAGATCTTTTAAAAGAGGCTAGAAGAGAGAAGTTTATTAAGTCATTTTTTGGTAAGAATGAGTTGATAATAGTTGTCAAGAAGAAAAGAAAGAGCAGATAACTTATACTGCACAGCTGTTTCCTTATTCCCATGAAGAGTAATAAAGCAAAGGATGAGTTTTCAGAGAAGCAGGAAGAATTCTTGGATGTGAATATAAACTTCTAGACCATCAGAACGATAAGATACTGTAGTTCCTTTAAAAACATAGCCATCTTTGGCCTGCTGTGTAATAAATATTAAGAAGTATTAAATATTTAAACAATTCCCCAAGAGATAAATGGTTAATAAAATGAAAGAGTCAGAATAAAGAAACACTCTGTCAGAATAAATGCTTTCACCCAGTGTGTCTGCCAGTGGCCCTCTGAAAAGATGAAACTTATATTACTTCCTAAATAAATAGTTCTATTTGAAACAACTTTAACCTCAAAAAGTCCCTAGTGGTGGTAATTCTTCTTTTTCAAAGTGTCTAAGTAATCATTTATTTGCAGCTTTTATTCTGATTAATGATTTAGACCTATTCCTTGATTGATTTTCTACTTATAACTTCCTTCTACTTTTTCATGCCTGTCAGAAGTTTGTTTTGGAACTTTATTTCTCTCCTTCTTACAATTTCTCAACCCTACACACCACTCTGTGCTTTACTCTCCTCGTAGTGCAATTTCCCACCGTGGAAGATCCCTGAGCCTGGGCTGCCCTCATGTCAAAATGGCTTCAGCATTTCTACAAATTTAACATTGAAATGTCATTATATCCAAAGTGATTATTGAGCCTCTCACTGTGTGTCAGGTACTGATGATAACCAAAATGTGATAATACCACCAGCTCCTTCTGCCACCCATTCAGATCAATTTCAGGACTGTTTTATATATTCTGTCTAGGCAATGATTCATCCTACTTGATTGTCCCTCATGACACTTTTTCTGCAAAAGGCCTACAGAGCACACTGCAGATGTTAAAATTCTCAGGCAGCACTCAGAGCTACAGGACCTTCACAAGGTCACACACCTCCCTGCTGGAAAACTGCATAAAGATATGTTGAATTCATTCCACGTAACTTTTTGGTAGTTCCCCTTTCCTACCTGCTTTAGCTTTTTACATGGGGTTTACGCTCCATGGCGGTGGCAAGGCACTAAGAAAACAACAAGCTCTTACAACCCCAAGCTATTTCACAAAACCGTCAGAAGAATGGGTTCAATGAGTCATATTCTGTTTCAACCCAGGGATTTCTTTCCTTTAAAAAAAAAAAAAAAAGAAGGAACCAAGGAAAAAAGATGAAATAATGTAGTTTTTTAATACTGATTACAAGAGCATCTACAGGAGTTATGGTGGGTTTAAGCTTTAAGGCACTGGGAAGCTCTCTGCGTTGTAAATTCAGTGCAGTATATTTTATTTACAACCAAAGCCATTTTCTTATACTCTGAAGAAACCTCCAATAATTTCTTTCCAAAAGGTTATTCCAAGGTGAAGCAGGCCTGAGGCAATGGTATTACATAACTTAGTACTATTAATTTAATGAATGAAGTGTTTTTCATCCTAATGTCATTATCCTGAGGATTGGGTCTTATGGCCAGACCAGCTCTGAATCATACCTGGCAGTTCATCCATCTCACCTGGCCCCACTTCCCCACTTTATCAACCTCTGGCTGTGTTCTGGCTTCTAATTTTGTGTTGTTAAGAGTCTAAGCACTCTTTGAATTTCTACTTTCTTACATTTTCTAATTCTCTATAATATCTTACTTGCCAGCATAGGTTTTCCTATATCCAATAATTTAGCACATTCAAGTTCTACTATTATAGCATTCATTTTTGTGCGCTTATTACTTTACCCAATATATTATTTCCCAGTGTACATCATTTTATTTCCTTTCTCATCAACCCTAACCAATATTTATCATGTATCAGGCATTACACATGACTGAGGGTACACAGTTATAAGCAAAAGATATGTTTATCTGTTTCTGTCATCATAAAACATCCTAGCAGTGGTAAAGAGGTAGTAAACAAGTAAAAAATTATTAATTCAAAATTTAAATTTGAATTGTTGTAAAGAAAACTGAGGAGATGTCTTTTAAGCTAAGACCTGAAGTATAGCAAGGACTGAGCTATCTAAAAAGCTAATGCCAGCTCACGTAGAAGCTTAACAAGCTATGACAAGAGAAAAATAAAAATTACGTGGTAAAATAAGAGAATAAAGGGCAATTAGATCAAGTAAAATACTTGTTGGAAATTAAAAATGCAATACTGAAATAAGAAAGGAAAGGATGTAAGATGAAGTCAAGAAAAATGCTCAAAAATTAAAACTATGGAAATTAAAAATTAAAAATATCTTGAAATTTGAAAAGACTATTTAAAAGTTTCAGTATTTCAATGACAAAAATTAAAGAAAATCAGACTGATAAAAACAGGTGGAACAAAACTATCAAATAAAGAATACAACAATATTACCTATAAATTATGGACATGTGTCTCTGAACATAAAGAGCTAACTAACAGAGGGTCCTGCACAATAAAAAAAATCCTGGATTAAAGCATAGTATTTAAATTTTTCAGCATTTCAAGGATAGCAAAAAGTTCCTAAAATCTTCAGGGTGAAAAGAACTTATATAAAAGAATTGGACTCACAGTATTTCAGAAATTCTCAATAATAACAGCCAGAAAACAATAGATTAATGCATTGTCCTCACAACTCTGAAAGGGCATGATTTTCAATAGAGTTCTGCATTTAGCTTGTTAATTGGAATGATAAAATAAATTTGTGTTTGGATATGCAAAGTTTTAAGAAACATGTTGCCCATTTTTCTGATTTTTACAGAGCTACTAGAACATGTGATCCAAAAAACAAGAGAATAAACTGAAAGAAGTAACAAGATTTAGCAAGAAGAGAGAAGAAGGAGAAGTCTGCAAAGTACAGGAAACTCCGAAAAACAGAGCAGATCTAGTTATGCAATTATGGACAGAGCAGTTTTAGAAAACAAATGCCTCAGGCTCGCAGGATAGGATGAAAAATGGCACTGAGGAAAAAGTGGAAATGAGAAAATCTCTAGTGGAATTGGGCTTTTGCAAAATAATGTGGTTGACAGGTTTATAATGAGTAAAAATGGGTACATTAGAAACTAAGCAAATAAAACATGAAACAAATTTTAATTTCAGGGAAAATAAGCTACATAGGTAATAAAACATTGTATGCAATTTTCTTAGCACTAGACAATATTTATATTATCCTATAATACACAAATTCACAATCAAGTTAACCAAAAAATTTTATTGAACGTTTTAAAGAAAGTAGGTGGGAATTTGAAGGGTGGTATGAAAGAAAGGGAAATGCGATCGTTCATAAAAGGAAATCAATAAACAGCGATTTAAATGACTGCATCAGCAAATGTCAAGATATGTATATTATTTTGTACAATGGAGATAATCAAAAACGAGACAAAAAGAATACAGCGGTGACTCCTGAAGAGCAACCTTAAGGATGGGGCAGAAAGGAAAACAGTATATCTATTTATTTTATACAAACCATTAGTACAATTTTATTTTTCAAAAATGACTATTTATTAAAACAAAAACAAATACATTGTTAATATAACAACAGTAAACATAATAAATGTGTAGTCTGTCATAAACTTTTAAAACCCAGAAAAAGAGGGAAACAAAAGTCACTCTTAATCCCGCAACCCAGAGACAATGACTATTTGCTACAAGGAAACATTTTCATATATGTTTAAATTTAATTAGTATCACATTTAACATGGAAAAATCAATAGATACCAATTTCATCTTATCTGATTTACTGGTCATAAAGAAGATAATAAATAGTGCTATTATATTTAATATAGATAATAGAATGTATCTACCCCAATTTTAATACCATAAACTCAAGCTGCTTATCCATTTTTTGAGAATGTTAATACATATATACAAATATATTTAATGGAAGGGAAACTTTTTTAAAATGAGATGATACAGGCAAAACAAGCGAAGAGATGCTCCTATTATGAATAGGGTGAGAGTCTATTCCATTGCAGGTATCCAAGAAAAAACTGTTCCTGGCAGAAAGACCAGCAAGGATAGTCTCTGAAATGGGAGGAAGCTGAAAGATTTGAGAAACAATAGGGAGACTAGTATGGCTGGAGCAAAAACCGAGGGGACATGAGTAGGCACTGAAGTCAGCAAATGAATGCTTTGTCTCTGCAGATTGAATGGACTTTGGCTTCCCCTCCCCCCCCCCCCCCCCCACCCAGTGACTTGAGATACCATCAGAGTTTATTTTTTTAATTGAAAATAATTGTAAATATTTATCTTATAAAACATAATATTTTGAAAGATGCACGTATAGTGAATTGGCTTAACTGTGCTAACTAACAAATGCATTATTTAACATATTTATTTTTTGTGATGAAAATATTTAAAATCTACTCCTTCTGCAATTTTCAAGAATACAATACATTATTGTTTACTGTAGTTATCGTATTGTACAATAGATCACTTGAACACTTCCCCTCCTATCTAACTGAAATTTCGTGTTCTTTGACCAAAGACTCCCACCCCACTCCAGCCTCTGCTAACCACCATTTTACTCTGTTTCTGTGAGTTGAACGTTTTTGGATACCACATATACGTAAGGTCAGCCATCACGATTTTGAGGAGGGGAGCGATAGGGTGAGATTTACACCTCACCAAGCTCACTCTGGTTGCTAGATTGGGCTTAGTATTACAAGTCAGAGGTAATGAAAGATTCACCTAGGTGAAGGTAAAGAGATAAGAAGTGATCAGATTCTGTATCTAGAAATAAAAGGGAGAGTTTTCAGAATTTTATATGTTTTGAAAGTAGACCCTTTTACCTTTCTCTCGCTTCCAGATTATATCACAGACCATTAGGTTAAACAAATTATCGATTCACATTCAAAGATAATGCAAAGGCAACATTCAGGATTCCAGATATTTTTCACACTTTTTTCCTGCGGTCATTGAGGTTTTATGTGACTAGTCTTATGTATTAGTTGGTTCTATCACCCCACCTCCCCTCCCACCCACCCACATCCACACACAGCACAACAATGAAAAAAAAAAATCTGTTTGCCAGCATAGAACTGTGAAGCAGTAATTCATACCTAATAACCATGGATGCCTAATGACACAGAAAAGGTCTGAAGGGGATCCTCAAAGGGTTGCAAATTGATATGTACATGTGTTTCCCAGTAGGAACATCATGTTATTTAGTTTTATATACAATTATCTGCATTTCTCAGTGTTAAAGACTTTGAAAATATAAAATAAATCATGGCTCCAACATATAGGATCTCAAAGGATATAAAACTTAGATCTCAAAGGATATAGAACTTCTACTATAAACGTGCAAGAAATGTTATCTTGTATCTATCTCTGTCCACCCTTCTACCTCCTGAATTACAGTGAGCAATTGGATCTGCCAGGGGTAAGAAATGAAAGCATTTCTGCTTGAAGGGTTCTGGTTACCTAAGACAGACATGACATGAGTAGGCTTTCAGTATTGCATATTTCTGTGGCTTCCCATGACAATCTGTGTAGCAAACAACTAATATGACACTACAGTGTTTTGGAAATTGGTTAGATTAGAGAAAAAATAAAGCACTTTAGGTTTCAAATTAATTACTTATGTATGTTCTGTGCATCCCATTTTTCAGATGAAAAGAGGTAGAGGATTGATAATCTACCCTGGATCATAGAGTCAGTTTGTAACAGTAAGAATCCTTAATTTCTATTTTTTTTGTCACAATTGAATACTGTTTTCACGATGAGATAATGTACAGTCTTAACCAAAGCAAAGGATTTCAATACTATATATGCTCCTGTGTTTAATATAGAGTCTATTGTATAATACAGAATTATGCCATTTTAAAATGGCTTTGGTGTATCACCGCACCTTTCTTTTATATAAAATTAAATTAAATACTGGGAAATTAAAGATATATTAGGTTGGTACAAACGTAATTGAGGTTTTTGCCATTATTATATGGCCAAAAAACCTGCAATTACTTTTGCACCAACGTAACAGTATAGCAGTGCTTAAGAGTATGACATTTACATTTAAATCCCAGAAACAGACTTACTGCGTACATGATATTGGTCTAGTTATTTCAACTCCGTATGTTTTAAGTTGTTTTTCTTCTATAAAACAGAGAAATTAATGGCATTTATGTCACATTTGGTTGTGAGGATGAAATAAATAAAAACATGTAAATCATTTAATAGAGTGTGCATAGAACGCATTAAATAATGTTAATAATATTATTATGAAGTTCATTCTACTGAGCTGACTGACAGTGAGAAACACCCTTGGTTACATTAATACTAGTTTTATTCTACACACAGATACCTTCCATTGAAGAAAAGCAACTTTTAAAGTCAGAAAACAAGGCAATATGGCAAAATTCTTAGTAGCTAGCGTGTGTCCTAGAGATGTTGAGGTTGGTTGTATTATAAATAATACCGTTCACGTTATCCCTCCTGAGTTTCTGCAGCATGGTAAAGGTAATAATGTGTAACTGATGGAATTTCAAATAAAGCATTATTAAAATATTTGTTCAGTGACCTCTTTGCTCTTTACCTTTTGTCTTCTTGTGGCTGTTAACATTCTAGGGCAATCTCCATCTATCTTGCACATTTCTTTCTCTTCTACTCGTGATGTCCCTTTAATTGGTTCAGGACCCCTAATGTATTTTCTTTTTGCAACTGAGAAAAGATTTGTGATGGTGCTTATTAGGAAGTTTATGTCCAAATTCACACAGGAAGAAAGACATGACAGTGAGTATATCTCTGATTAAAAAGAAAAGAAAATATTAGTCAGCTTCTCATGGTATATGAATTATAATAAGTACTTTGGAAGACCTTTGTATTCCACCACCTAGTAGGGTGCCATATGGTAAAATTCTTCCTTGTTACTAAAGAATGCTTTTGCCTGTGTGGGATGCTAAATCTGTCAGTGATATTTTATTCCTGACAATTTAGAATGCTGAGATAGTCTATAAACCTATTTACATATTTATGATATTGTCAGGAATATAATTCACAGATTTGAAAATTTTAGATGGAAACAGCAAAGGAGAAAAGAAACAAGAAAGCGTATTTTTTATGAAAAAATGCTTGAAAGAACAAGAAAAATATCTTCCCATGATCCATAGATTAGGGATGACTCAGAACATTCTCACAGTCACAGTCAGCTTCCACAAGACAAAAAATTCAAGGTAGCTCAAAGAACGGAATTCTTGCTTTTTCTAATCTATGTCAGAGAATATTGTTAGGGAGGAGTGGGTTCTTGCTAACTTCACCAGGTACATGAATATTCCAGATTGTACATTTGTGATATAGAGAATCAGCGGATTCTTTGAGAGACTTCTCAGCAAGGAATATTTTCTTAGGAATGTCCTCAGATTTATAGAATTAAAAATAACAAGGAGGTCAAATACTCACTTGATTCTCTTTATCTCCCTTGCCTTTATGGTTAAAGAGGGGAGATGTGCACCTTTTAGGCACAGCCCTCATTTGGTGCCTGCTGCTCCTTGGTTTTGCCTTGTTAGACTTTCAGTGATGAATGTTGGGGTGCTTTTGCTTAGAAAAGTCCCCTTGTCCCAGCCCTGCAGGACAGGCATGCCAGTCTCTGCCAGGTCTGCTGGCCCTTGATCTTTGAAGGAGTCCTCAGGCCCCTCGAAGCATAAGGATATTTTGCAAGTTTCCAGAATCTGACCCAGAAATTAGGGCTGAATTTCCTGACTGTAGTAGAGGTGAAGACACTTAAGGAATAATCCTTGCTGTAAGTCTTATCAGATAAGTGCCGGGAGAAGTGAGCTGGGTCTTGTTATTCTTTGGGTGTTGGTGAAATAAGCAGTGGAATTTGAACAAGGAAGAGGAGAAAAGGGAATTTCATCCTTATGGTATGGGGGTGATTTTCTCCTAGGGTTATCTCAAGTTGGGGTTTTTAAGGCAGCACAGACTACCAAATGCTGTTTTTCTGCGACACTGGAAAGATTTAGTTTTTTAAAAAGTATATATATATATATATATATATATATACACACACACATACTTTCCAATCTTTTTTTAAGAGACAATCTTTATTGTGTTCTGCACCTCCATCCTTGATCTTGTTAGTGATGTTATTTTTGCTGTTAGTTGGGTTAGAGTTGGCCCTGCTCAGGGTTTGATAATAAAAGATTGTTATAAGTTTTTAAAAAAATAATAATAGTTTTCAAAGTTTCTGTTTGCTAAAGAAAAGATTTACAGAAAACCAAATATGCCCTGATTCCAAATTGATATCACCTATGTGTTTATATTTTTCTCAGCAAAGGGGTAAATTGCCATAAGAGTTAGCACTTCATGACCAGAGGTGGAAAATAGAAAAGGAAACACATTTCAAAAGAAATGGACCTCAAGGAAGACAAGGGATTCATAAAGTTGCATGTTTCAAAAAAAAAAAAAAAAAAAAAAAAAAAAACAGTCCAACTGAATGAAAATCCACAAAACCTGAAATTCAGTAAAGAATTTTGTATGCTAAGAAACTGCGAATGTAACGGGCACGTGAAGTCCTCTTAGCTTCTCAGAAAACAGATGCAGAAGCTACAAATACAGAGGCTACAGAAACATAAGTGAACTGACTTTAGTGAGCATAGCAGTGGGAACAAAGTCAAGGTTCTCTTGAAACACTCTGCAGAGATCTTAATTTTGTTAGATTTGGAGTTCAATAAATGGAGTATCTTGAAAAGAAAAAAAGAATTTTGTATGTGTTATAAAAGGATGGAAAGTTCTTCTGGGTCTGAAAATATGGCACACTAAGATAATATTTCAACCCATTCCTGTAAAATACTTGGAAATGCTTCATAAGTAAAACAAAAACAGTGAATGAATACCAACCAAGTTTGAAAGGAAGAAGAGAAATCAGCAGGTGCTGAAATGAAGAGGACTCACAAATACAGAGCTATAAATATGTAAGCTGATAATGTAGCTTACATGAATGTCTATCTTAAAAAAATGACACACCACCTTCCCAGAATTAACAATTCTGATTTAAATTGCTCAATTTTGCAAAATTTGGACAAATGATAAAAGTAACTTATCTCTTCTTCCCTGTGTTGATCAACAAACAATTGTATACAGAGAACTGTAAAACAATGTAGGTATTTGGGTCACTGATATAAGATAATGAGACTTCATCACTTGGTGGAGGAATTGCTACTATGTATAGAGTTGCCTGATATTTGGCTAATGTATTCAACAATGTATGTTCTGAAAGTTGAGCTAATAACACTATTACGTTGGCTAATATCAAACAAGATTTTGAGATATTTACAAAAATAGTAATGTGCTATATAAAAATATCTGATTTCTAATGGTAACACCACAGCTCCTGCTAATACTACTGTGGTTTGCTGCCTACATTCATGATAGAGGAAATAGTACATTTCAGTTACAGCTTATCAAAATGAAGATGTAATTTTTTTCCATAAAATTCCAGGCCCTTAATGCCTACCCATGGACCTCATGGGTGTTATTGGATCACAGGTTAAGAAGTTCTGCTTTATGTGTATTATCTCATTTAATCTCTATATGGTTCCTATGAAATAGGAATTATTGTTGTTTAATGAGAAAACTGAGTAATAGACAGTTTGAATCTTTTTCCCCATATTTCGTGACAGATAAATTGTGAAGCTAGGATTCTAACAGGGGCAAACTGACTCCCAACATATTTGCTTTCATTTTTTAAATTTTAAGCTAAAGTTTTATGCATTGCATGCATTATTACATTTATATAGGTCTATATCTATCTGGCCAATTTTATTGTCAATCAATTCACGAGTCACATCTATAATGCCTTCATTGCACTTTTATAATATATTTAATATTTGTTAGGACAATTTGTCAATAGCCTACAATATTTTAATATCCATATTAATTATCTAAATTTAAGAGACAATTTTAAAATTGGGGTTTATTTAAGTATACTCTCTATCTTTTTTTTTTTTTTATTCTTTTTTGAGATGGAGTCTGGCTCTGTCACCCAGGCTGGAGTGCAGTGGCGCGATCTCGGCTCACTGCAACCTCCGCTCTTCCAGGTTTAAACAATTGTCTGAGGAGGGAGGTTTGCCTGGAACGTCTGCAGATGTATTTAGAGCAGATGTATTTAGAGCTCGGATTTCTCCTGAGGGGCCTGAGCAATTCTGCCTGAGTCAGGAGGTCATCCCGTGCCACGTGTGTCTGGGGTCTGGTGGGTGACACCACAGGACGAGGTGCAGACCCATCCCGAACTGCCGGACTTGGCACCCTGTCCTTCCCAACCTCCCTGAAGACTGGCACACCCCGTGCTGGTCTCACTTCAGACAGCCTCCGGAATAGCTGGGATGACAGGCATGTGGAACCATGCCCTGCTAAATTTTTTTTCGTATTTTTAGTAGAGACGGGGTTTCACCATCTTGGCCAGGCTGGTCTTGAACTCCTGACCTCTTGATCCACCCGCCGCAGCCTCCCAAGGTGTTGGGATTACAGGCATTAGCCACCGCGCCCGGCCTATTTAAGTATACTCTCACAGACGCTAAAATTTATTTTTTTGAGGCACAGGCAATGAGTTTTACCAACGTATAGGATATCACAACAATGAAGTCATAGAAGGTTACCATCCCCTTAAAAAGTTTCCTTATTCTTCATAGTCACTTCCATTCCCTTTAACCTTAAAAAAAAAAAAAAAAAAATTAGAAGTAAACATTAAGCCAGAGAAGATGGGAAGAATGTTTTACCAGACCAAATAAATAAATAAGTATAGACCGTAATGGAAGACTGACAAGTTGTTTTATATTTTTATTTTCTGTATAAAAAAGCCTCTTTTAAACAAGTTTTGAAAAATAAGTTTAGATCAATTGAAGCAGTAGATAAATTGAAGCAATAACAAAGTATCTCCTTTGTTATTATAAACACAATAACAGACCACTCCAACTAAAACAGATTGTATAATATTAAGATTGAATTTAAGGTTTGAGAGAGATTGTGATGAGTGAGGGTTAGAAACAGAATTGTGCAGAAAGAAGAGCAAAATGGGGATAATGAGATTCCCTTTAGCTAGGAGTATCAAGTGTATGACAAAGTGTTCACTTGACTTTCATCTATTAACAAGCAGAGGGAGTAATAAGGTAACATGTTACTCTGAATCCGGTTCTGGCTGCCAAGTATATATTTCTTGAAGTGAAAATTTTTTAAAAAAGAAAACTTGTAAGAAATCAAACAGATTGTCTTTGTGTTAACCAATAGGGATATCTGTTATAGTCAGCTATAGTTCCCAGATTTTAGAAACATAATTTAATAAAAATTGAAAAAGTATAGCTTGGTTTCATAGCCTCAAATTTTCAAAAAGAAGACTCGAATTAATTCAAAAGCACAGTATCAAGATTTTGTAGAATTATTTTCAACTCCCTTTATCAGCAATATCAAAATGAACTTTCACAAAAGGGTAAAATAAAACCAATATTGTGGCAATGATAGCTTACCCGGCTCACTGTATTTTATTTTTCTCATTTCTGTAACACCAAACTCCTGTAATTTGTTTCTAAATAATCTTAATTTACTTTGTGTCTATTATCTCTTAAAAGCTAGTGCACTCAACTTTTTCCTCTCCACTGAGTGAGTTTTCTTATACTAAATTTCTCCTTGAAAGATCATCACATTTGTTACCTTAACTCTACCTGTATGTTCTTATGTTTTTAAAACTCAGCATTAACCAGGATCTCTCTTGAGAAACTTAAACATGTATATCTACTCTACTTCTGAACTTCTCCACTTTATGTCTCAGGGGTTTCTTAAATTCAAGATATCTAAAATGGGACTCATCATTTCCCTTCTAAATTCCACACATTAATTAATAGTTCCACCAACAATTCAGACAGCTAGTGAGAAGCCTCAGGTATTTTGTTTATAAGGACCTTACCTTTATCTGTATACATAATCTACAAGTCTTGCCAATTTTATTTAATTATTATTCCTCAAATCTGGGCAACCACTTATTTCTGGGTCCAACCTTCCAATTTAGACCTTCATTCCTCTTTGGCCTAGTATGTTTGAATGTACTTCTGATATTTAACTTCTATACTCTTCAAATTCATTCCCCACTTTACCAATTAATTGATTTATCTGAAACATAGATCTCATATTACTCATTTGGTTAAAATCCTTCAAAACTTCCAACTTACCTAAAACCCTAAATTTTTTAACGTGCATATGATGATTTGCATGGCCTCATTCCATCTGCTTTTTAGTTTTGCCTCCTCCCATATACCTTGCACTTTGGCAATAACAACTGTTTAGAAAGCACTAAACACATCATACTAAGCCATGATTACGTGTCTTTATCCAAACTCTTCCATCTGCCTTAAATAGACATACTCATGCCATTCTCTATTCCTCTGCTAATCAACACCCTGTCTTTTAATACTCAGCACCACATGTCACTTCCTCCAGAGTGTCTTCTAACACCTCTCCTTTGTAAGGTTAACTACAATTCATCTAGTTTTCATGGTACCCTATACAACCCTTTAATGACATTTTGAATACTGAAATAAAATACTACTTTAATAAAATGCTACTTTATGTCCCTCTCTCTTTAACTCCTTTCTCCTAACGACAGAGATTCCTTAAAAGCATTTGTATTCATCTTTGAATTAACACAGCCTGATATTTACCTAATGCCTAATAGACCTCAACAAATGATGTCAGAAATGAAATGGGAAAAGAAATAGAAGCTTACATGAGTTGCCTTGTAAAGGGATTAGAAATATGCCTACACATGAAATGTTTTATTATATTTGGATATTCAAATGACTCTTGTACTTTTTCAATTATTGATCATGAATGTTATTCTGTCTATTCATATATCATGAAGAGATTCCAGCTAAAGTAGAGGTAATCCTAACTCCACTAGTCCATGACTCTAATTATACTATGTCTCTATTAGAGCCTAAGTTTCAGTCCCTAAGACTTAGGCACTAATAGAATTATAACTACTAAATAATAATCTGTGTGTGAAGATACAGAAAAATTGTAAACATTAATTTGTGTTTGGCATTTTAATTCTTGAAATCTCTGACATTTGATTTCTTCTCTAAAACTATTGCCTCTTATGTAATGCCTCATACATCTTTACTACCATTAAAGATGGTGTGCAGGCTAGACAAAGGGGACAGAATTCAACTTATACACTCCATCAGTTTACCCCAATTAATCTACACAAAAAAGGAACATAAGCGATTTTTTGAATGTATACATCTATTTAAAAACAAAACTATGAGAGCTATAGTTTGATTGTTGTTTTTGGTTTGTATGTTCGTTTGTTTTTCAATTATCTGAGACTTCCAAACTTAGCTATCTAGTTTTTGACCCTGATTCTTTTCTGGAGAGTGTCAGGTATTTTCTCTTTAGCACTCTTCCTCTCCTGATTAGACTTTTTAAGCACTCATCAAAGAAACTTGTGATTAATGACAGTTAGAACTTATTGGACTTGAAGGACAAATGCTTGCTTCACCAGTTAAGGGAACGAGCTAATCAAAATGAAGAAGTGCAGGGCAAGGAAGAACAGGGAGAGAAATGAATGCAGTGAATCTGTATGGATTCACTTGAAGTGATGAGCTGAACTGTTAACTTTTCATTTACTGCATCACAAACTTGACTCAACCTTTGTCTGTATTAAGAATAATGGAGCAGTTCTTATAAAAGAGTGTAAAACTTCTCAAATTAAGCCTCCTCCCTCTTATTTTTATAGCTTTGGGTTGGTATTATTCCAGCTTTTTCACAGTAAATGTTTCACAATATCTTTCATAGATTGAAAAAGTTTTCCATCTCCACAGTTACAAATCCTGCTATAACAAACCAAACTGGCTGTCTCTTCAGGGACTGTGCTTCATACTTCAGCACGAAATTGAGACTGAACTTTTTATTTGCTGAAAAAGTGACACAATTTTCTTTTATATGGTGTTGTCTCATTCTTTGCTTTTACAATGACCTCAGAGGAGTGGGTACCTCAAATATTTCTGTGCTAGATTGTGAACTAGAGATGAATCAGTCTTGAAAAGGAGGTAGAAATCCTTTTTGGTGGAAGGGCGCCAGGTAACATCTCAGAGTTTGTCATATTGATATTTGCTATGTGTTTCATCAAAAAAATTGCTATTACTATTGATAGAAACTCAGGCATCTAGGAATGTAATGTAGCTGGCTATATGTTCTTTATTTCTAACTAATCTCAGCAGAGCAAAAGAGAAGAGGTTTAGAAAAACAAGGATGAAAGCTACCATTTGCCTGAAAATGTTTGTGTGTGTATAATAGTACTTACAAAGTGGAAAAACAAACTATATACTTTCTATTTCCTGTGAGAAAAAATCTAATCACAAAATTATGCCTACACTGATTTTCAGAAAAATTTATGTGAGGACATGATATATTAGGACATTATGTAAAGGGGGCTTTACAGTACTTGAAAATTTAAAATATCCTCAGAGTTTATTGTTTTTTTTAACTTTTGATTCTCCAGGAAAGATTCATTTGCATATTTCTTTAAAATATCTCTGCTTATATGTCCTAATCTATCGGGTAAAACATCACATGGACCAAGCTGAATGACAGCTAAAAAGCTGCGATAGTTAAAAAATAGATAAAGTAGGGCCAGGCAAAGTGGCTCACGCCTGTAATCCCAGCACTCTGGGAGGCCGAGGCGGGCGGATCACGAGGTCAGGAGATCGTGACCATCTTGGCTAACATGGTGAAACTTCGTCTCTACTAAAAAAAAAAAAAAAAAAAAAACAAAGAAATTAGCGAGGCGTGGTGGCATGTGCCTCTAGTCCCAGCTACTCAGGAGGCTGAGGCAGGAGAATTGCTTGAACCCAGGAAGCAGAAATTGCCGTGAGACAAGATCAAGCCGCTGCACTCCAGCCTGGGTGACAGAGCGAGACTCCCTCTCAAAAAATATATATAACTATATACATATATATAACTATATATATATACATATATATAACTATATATATATAGTTATATATATAGCTATATATATACTATATATATATAGTTATATATATATATAGTAATCTGGCCTTTATTATTTCTATGCTTTTCTTTGTCAAAAATACCTTTTACTTCCCTTAATAATCTTCTCGGAGAAAGCACTTGTTGCTCTATTTAGATGTCTCCAGGGGGCGATAGAGCAAGACATCAAATCTCCTCTGCAAATGACTCAAGGGCTCCAGTGCAGTAAGGGAATCAATGTTCCCAAAGCTGTTGGACATCACATGTCTGTTTAGTTTGGCAGATTAAAAGGCTAGTACTTTTCCTTCAGTCAATTTACTGGAAGCCCCTCCCTTTCTTATTCCTTCCCCTCTTCTCATACACATAAGCTCCCTAGGGGTTCACAGTACTTTCAAACATTTTTTAAATGTTCATTTTGTTCTGTTATTAACAGAGCTTTTTATTCTACTATACAAGTGTTTCATAATTTCCCTTCTTAAAAAACAACTCTCATGTTTCAGGAAACTATTCTGTAGTATATCTCCCGGGATAAATTTTAATACTTAAGTGCAATCTTTGAAAACCACTTTGATATCTTATTATTAGTTTTATTCATATGACTTAACTTTCTTCTCATTAGTAAGGATTCAAGTTTTCTATCTCCTTGTTGAAGTCATGTGATGTGTTTTCAGTGCAGTCCATTTTGTGGTCAATTCGCCCAATGTATACTCTAGAAATTTAGAATGGAAAAGAAAAATGTAGATTGGAAGCTCAAAAGGATGCAACTCTGAATCTGATTCTAAAATCTCATTGAAAAGACACAAGAAATAGAACAGCAAAAACAGTGTTGGAAAGGAAAAATGAAGTGGGAGGAATGATGCTATCTGATTTTAGGACTTAACATAATGCTATAGTAATCAAGATATTGTGGTATTGGTGAAAGGATAGACACATAGATCAATGCAATGAAAAGAGTCAAGAAACAGACCTACACAAATATGTCCAATTGATTTCTGACAAAGGTGCAAAAGCTATTCAATAGAGAATGGTGAATTTTGTCAATAAATCATGTTAGAACAATTGGACAACCATATGCAACAAAAGAGAATCTCAACCTAAAGCTCTTTCCATATATTAAAAAAAAAAAAAAACCTCAAAATTGGATCAGATCTAAATATAAAATGTAATACGTCAACCTTTTAGGAGAAAGCATAAGAAAATCATTATAATCTGTGGTTAGGTAAAGAGCTCTTAAAGATGACACAAAAACATATCACATAAAAGAAAAGGAATTGATAAATAGGTTTTATGAAAATTAAAAATGTTTCTTTCATTAAAGACCCTAGTAAGAAAATTAAAAAGACAAGCTATAGAATGGAAGAATATACTTTGATAGCATACATCTAACCAAGAACTTGTTAGAAAATATATATACTCACTGTACTTTTTACTGGAAGGAAACAATTGACTAAAAAATGGGCAAAAGACTTGAACAGACACGTCACTAAAGAGGATATATGGATAGAAAATAAATGCATGAAAAGATGTTCAATGTAAGTACATCAATTTAATGTCATTGGGGACATGCAAATTATAACTGAAATGAGATTCCACTGCTACATTTATAAGAATAACTAAAGTAAAGAATACTAATAGTATGAAATGCTGATGAGAATGAAAAGCAATCAGAACTCTTATAATTTGCTGCTAGGAATGCAAAATGTTTTGAGTACATTTTTTACAAAGTAACTGATGATGTGCAGTCTTGTGCTTTTTCTCTTTTAGCTTGAACCGACATTTCAATTGTTTTTAATATGAGAAGCAGAACTATTGCATTGACCTTCTTTATATGGCCTTTAGTACCTAATAAAGTATAATTCTTTAACTCATTATATATTTGTTGATATTATTTTTATTTCATGTAATTGGTAACAACTAATAATTTTAATGCCTCAGAACCAACATCATGAATTTGCTTTCTGACTGCATAAAAATAGAAAACTTGTCTGTGTACTTATATTTATAGTTGTTGGAGTCTGAAAATAAAAGGAGTTTGGTGTTTTTGGGTTGTCATTTTTTTTTTCTTGCCTTACTAAAATAAGTGTCCTATGTAGCTAAATTAATTGGCTTGTAATCTTGAAGAATTCATCTTAAAATTAAATTATGGGGTATAGATTACTTTTAAATCTACAGGAAATTCTGCATCAGGGTTCCCCAAACTCCGGGTCATGGACCAGTACCAGCACATAGCCCGTACAGCTTAGGAACCAAGCCACACAGCAGGAGGTGGGCAAGTGAGAAAAGCTTCATCTGTATTACAACCACTCCCCATCACTGTCATTACCACCTGAGCTCCACATCCTGTCAGATCAATGGCAGCATTAGATGCTCAGTGGAGCACGAACCCCATTGTGAATTGAGCATATGAGGGATCTAGGTTGCCTGTTCTTTATGAGAATCTAATGCCTGATGATCTGTCGCTGTCTCCAGCGACCAGATGGGACCAGCTAGTTGCAGGAAAACAAGCTCAGGGGTCCCACTTACAGTGAATTGTGTAATTATTTCATTATATATTACAATGTAACAACAATAGGAAGAAAGTACACAATAAATGTAATGCAGTTAAATCCTGAAACAATCCCCCATCTTCAACGCGGAATGTGGAAAAGTTGCCTTCCACAAAACCAGTCCCTGTTGCTGAAAAGTTTGGAGAACCGCTGCTCTGCATGACCATGTTTTCCAAGGAGACCAAAAAGAAAAATATAGATTAAAAAATTGCATTGCTGTACATTAACTATGCAAAGATTAGTATATCCTTTCATTTTGCTTTAATACTGCTTTTGTCCACACTTTAGATGACAGAATGGCATCAATCCTATGAGAGTTAATACGAAAGTTACTGCCTGAAGATACTATCTCTTAAATGTTGCCCAGAGCAGAATTTCCTTTTTAAATCATCAGACTCCAGAACTCGGGGTCATAAAATAAGTACCATAAAGCGCCTTTGAGACCCTCCAATTGTCAACAGACTTCCCTCGAACCATTCATCCCCATAGGTGATAGATTTCTTGTCCTTTTTCTGTTTTGCTTGGCTCTTGACTTTACAAATAATTTCCTCTTAACAGCTTTGTCTCCCACTTTGGAAATGATGTTTCCAGTGTCATCTGTGGCCTTGACTTCGGGCTTCCCTTCTCGACCCAAGAATGATATATATCCTTTTAGTTACTCTGTCTATAGCTTCTCTGAGTAGACATTTCAGCTGGTGTATTCTGGACCAGGAAGGCTACACTCTCAGCAAAACTTCTCAATCAGCTTTATTATTTAATTTGCTCTGAATATACTGTAGTATTTTATGATGCATGAAGAGTTTCCGTTTCTATTACTCATTTATATTATTATCACTATTCATAATAACTAGCTAAGATTCTCAGAACAAAAATAATCACTTCTGTATAAAATATAAGAAAACTGAGGCTTAGAGAAGTAAAGCACCCTGACTACACTTACAGTAATTTTCTGAAGGGTTTAGAGCTCCTACTGAGGCCTGCTGATTCCACTTCCAATGATGTTTTCACAGATCCACACTAAAACTGATTTATCTCCTGGGAGAATTAAACCATAAACAAAAACAGCTGTTTCTTAAAGTTTCTTTTATTTCAACTTACAAATTCTAAAATTTCTAAAAGTGGTCTTATGCACTTACTTTCTCTTTTGAAATATAAATATTGAATAGCTATAAACATGCCTTATACCCTGCTCTATCCCCAAGAGATATATGACTAGGCCTACACAAATCAGGTAGTAATCTAATAGGAAAATTTAATATACCCAGGCTCTTATTTCTCTTCCATTCTTATTAATTTTGCATGAAATGTGCAAATATATTAACTCTTAGTATCCACTGGTGGTAAGATATGCTGACGCATATGTTTTCTTAGTTTTGTGGAGAAATAAGAAATCATCTAGCATAGAGAGAGTCAAGGAAAGAGGAAAATAATAAGTAAAGTTAAGAGCAGTGCCTAGTTTTCAGGAGAAATTATATATGCACTAATTTATACATAAATATACTTGACTCAAATTTTAAAATTATTCCTTTCTATCCTGTGTCATTTAGTAAACATGCTTATTAATCATCTATAATGATATAAGGCATGGTATATCATCTGTGAATGTTCCAAAGCTTCTAAACCTTAGTAAAGAAACACAGATTGAATCACAGAATTGCCAAGGTGGCATTGCTATTGGAGTATTTGCATACTGTGTATATAGTATAAAGAACATACACATAGTAAGTAAACATAAATGCTAGCTACTATGATAATTTCTAGCATCATGAAAGGAGGTTGATAATATCAGAGAAATAATTGAACTCATATTATGTATGCATAGTGGTTATAATGATGTGTATATCCTGCTCATTAAATAGCCTAAAGTTTTATAATTTCTCTATGTAATTCTGGCAATAAAAATCCTATTGAAATAATTCTTAGGTGTAATTTTTTTTAAATTTTTGTCCCCTGGTGAATTTTTATTTTTATTATTTATTGTTTAATATGAAAGAAATATTTATCTCATCATATGTATTCTTGGTTGATAAATGTATTGAGTATTAATTCTGTTTTTTTGTGTGTGTTTTAACATTTTACTCAAGTTTCTTGTTAATGGACTCAAATATTTTTTGAAAGATACTTTTTTTGCTTCAGATTTGTATTTAATGCCATTAAGAGATTTGCTTGTGTTCTGAAGTGAATTCTACCTTTTTGTAGTATATATATATATATATACACATATATATTTGCATAAATATAAGTATGTAGAATTATGATCTATAGAGAGAAAATTGTTTTTATATATATAGAGAGAGAGAGACATGTAGAATTGTAGTTGAGGTATTGTTCATTGTCTTTTTCTTTTCTTTTGTATAGCTATCATGTGATTGTTGGATATAATAGATATAATAATTAGAATACTGGCAAAATAACAGACAACTTCTTACTCCTCAATGGGCCTAGTTGTGGTTCTTTATTAGGTTTGACGTTTTGAAATACAAACATATAAAGACCAATCTATTTCTTTAAGAAATTGTATTCTTTATCTTGTATTCTAAAATAGTTCAACCTATATTCAGATAGTATCTCTACTCTTTACAGCTTTCTGCTAGTAAGATTTCTGATTTCAAACATCTTAAACAGTTCAGCATGTGTACTTTCTTTGGGTAAACTTGTCTATCCCACCCCTAAGTTATGATTTTATTTTTCATATAGAAAAACCACTGACCTTAGTATTTTGCAAAGGTTTTCATATTATTTTCATTTGCTACAAAATTATTATATCTTTCAGAAATGAATATTTAAAATTTTGTCCAAAATATCACATCAAGAATTGAACAATAAAGTGGCAAGAGCAGTGGCACATTTCCAAAGACCTTGGTCTCCAGTAAATGTCTCGAGACAGGGAACAAGTACCTAGAACAAGGTCAGTTACACCACAGATATTCCATAAGTGCCTCTGGATAAATGAAAGGATGAGAAAATGAATAGCTATTTAAAGTGGACTTAAAGCAGGCCATATTCTACATCAGTGCAGGGTGTTCTTGATTACCTTTTGGCTCACTCAGGTCTTAGAAGATATAAAAATCCTCAGTGAGTCGTTTTTCATACTCAGCTAAGTAATTTAGTAATAATAATTATGTTAACACCTCCTTGCTGTAACTCGTATCTCAGAGCAACCTCATCCAAGGCAAAAAAGAATAGTAGGAACAGTGGAAGTGGTACAATTGCAACAATAGCTTTCATGATCATTACAGTCCCAATCACCAGCACTTCCAGAGAATAAATCGTCAGCTTTCCCATCTAATAATTAGTCTTTGCAGTTATATTGTTAGATAAAGAGGTCGAAGCAACATCAATCTGTTCCCTACATTTTATTCAGTTAGACTGATACAGATAGGTAATTGAGAAAAATAGTCCATATATAAAACAACAGATGTTCTCAAACAAGCTTAAATTTGTATACTAAGACAAAAACCTAAACACAACATTTTTGAGTCCTGCTTCTTTTTTTTAATCTTACAAGCTAATAAATTAATGAGTAACTCATAACTGGGGGTTTCTACATTGCCATCCATTCTTTTGTCCAAATCAGGAATTTGCAATCAACTTATGATGGCGTATCATTTTAATGCAAGGAGTTGATTGTGTCCTAAACTGTATATTTGGCATCTGCACAGTTCCTTCTTGGTGCCGTCTTGAAGCTATTCACTTTTCTTCCAAGTATTTGAAAACTATGTGATGAGTTTCTTATCCAAATTATGCAAAAAATCACAGCCTTTTCTTTCTCTCATCTTATATATGGTTTTATATTAAACAGTGTTCTTTATTTTTAGTTCAAAACATTTTTATACTTGATACGTCTTTACCCATTTTTTCCAAAGATACTACCTAAATATTTTAGTCAATTGTAGCCCTTATTATTATTTTACTTACCAACTCATATTAGTAAGAAATTGATATTTATTGAATACTTGTGGCTTTTCAGAGACTTCTATTTGATATTTCAATTTTGATGAATATTTTTTATTATATGACATGTTAATCTTATTAAAAAACTTGGAACTCCCACATTTCAGTTCAAAGACTAATGATGTTATCCCCATTTGTTCATTTAACAAAAGTGCGTCAAGTAATCCTTCATGCCAGGAATTATTCGAAGTCCTCAGTCCACAGTTGTAAGCATTACAGAAAATAAGTTTATATTTTAACACAGGAATACAAACAACAAAAAGTAATAAAAACTTAAATAAGTGAGAAAACATTGGATTAGAATTAAGTGCAAGGGAGATACTTAAATTAAGATGCTATGATTGAGAATGACGAGTAGATACTTCATACTCAATGGTCAAGGAAAACTTTTCTGAGGAGATAACATTGAAGCTGAGATCTAAATTTTTAAAAAATGGTTTGTGCTAATGCTGTCTTTATATCACTTTTTTGGCATTGTTACTCATCTAGGATTTTATGATTAATGTTGTCATTTTTGTTACTATTATTCACTTTTCAAATTCACATATAATAAATTTTACTTTTTGATGTACCACCCTGTCAAATTTGATAAATGCTTACAGTCATATAAAACCATGACCACAATCAAACTGCAAAATAGTTCATCACCCCTCAAATAACCCCTGTTGCTGCATTTTATAGTAAACACCTTCCACCAGCCCAGCCCATAGCAAACACTAATGTGTTTTCTGTTCCTATAATTTTACTTTTCCAGAATGTCATTAGATAGAATCATACCATATAAAATTTTTCTATCTACCTCCTGTCACTTAGCACATGCATTTGAGATTCATCCATGTTATGTGTATATTATTAATTAGGTCTTTCTATTGCTGACTGGTATTTCATTGCATGCATATGTCACTATTTATTCATCAAACCTGAAGGATGTTTAGGTTTTCCCAGTTTTTGACAATAATAAATAAGACCATTATGAACCTTTCCATACAGGTTTTTGTATGAACCTAAGTCTTTATTTATCTTGGTTAAATAATGTGAGTAGGATTACTGAGTCATAGGCTTATGTTTAACTTTATAAGAAATTTCTAATTTATTTTTAAAAATGGTGTATCACGTTTATTCTTGCAAGCAACCTATGAGAGTCTCAGTTGTTCTGCAACTTTGAACGCACTGGGAATTGTCAAATATTTGTTTTAGCCATCCTAAATTATTACTCATCCTAATAGGTGTGTAACGGTATCTCATGGTGTCGATTAGTATTTCCCCAATGACTACTGATTTCGAGATTCTTATTATGCATATTTATCATTCATATATCTTTGGTGAAATATCTGTCAAATCCTTTGCTCACTTTCTATTTGGTTGTTTATTTTCTTAAAATTAGTCTTATTAAGGGTGGGTGCAGTGGCTCACACCTGTAATCCCAGCACTTTAGGAGACTGAGGTGGGCACATCAATTGAGCCTAGGAATTCTAGACCAGCCTGGGGAACACAGTGAAACTCCATCTCTACAGAAAGTACAAAAAAAAAAAAAAAAAAAAATAGCTGGGCATAGTGGCACATGCCTATAGTCCCAGATACTTGAGAGGCTGAGGTAGGAGGATCACCTGAGCCAGA
Organism: Piliocolobus tephrosceles; assembly: GCF_002776525.5. Taxonomy (NCBI): domain Eukaryota; kingdom Metazoa; phylum Chordata; class Mammalia; order Primates; family Cercopithecidae; genus Piliocolobus; species Piliocolobus tephrosceles. Next base: position 119,443,036 of record NC_045439.1, read on the forward strand.
GAAGTTGAGGCTACAGTGAGCTAAAATGGTACCAGTGTACTCCAGACTGGGTAACAACGTGAGACTCTGTCTCAGAAACATATATATTCATATTAAGTATTTCAGATTATTTTTATATTGCAAATACAAGTTTCTTATTAGTTATGTGTTTTGCACATATTAACCCAGGCTATGGTTTCTTTCTTTTCTTAACATTGTGTTTGCAGAACAAATACTCTTGTTTTCATAAAATAAAATTTATCAAAATTTCTTGTGTTCTTTTGTTGTCATATTTAAAAAATATCTTTAACAAGACCATCTATTGAGAAAAGAGCGTTCACATACTCTTCAATAAACTACTTATTTCTACAAAGTGTTAAAGTCCAAGTGCCTGTATGGGAGGGAAATTTTCATCTTTGTGATGATTGTCAGAAAAATGCTCTACCTATATTTTCATATCTCAAGTCAAGCTAAGACAGTCAACCACTTGTCAGAAATTAGGTTTACTGTAAAGAAGAAAGAATTGTAAAATTGGTATATTCGTTGAAAAGTAAAGTACACCAACCTTTTCATTCAAATATAATAAGTGTATCTAAGTAAACTATTTAAAACTTTTCAACAGATGCAGAAAAAAAAGCCTTCCTAGAGCTTTCTTTATCTGAGTAAAAGTAGAAACTTATGGGAAATAAGGCTGCTATAAATTGCACTTCAGGGTAGATCTAACCACAGAGGGACAATGTAAATAAAATCTACCTCAAACCCCTTCTCCAGTGGAGTTTTATGGACCTGAAGGAAACAGAAAAAAACATTCATAACTATGTAGACAAAGTTATCACAAACTTTATCTCCTGTTTTTTTCTCCGGAAAGCCCATTTATCTTTCCAAAAGGTCATTTATTTTCCTTAGGTGCCTTTCTCTCTCTCCCTTTCACCTATTAAAACTGTATTATATATAAACTCCAAATTCTAATTACTTCTTTTGAGTTACTTATCATTGAGTTATTCCACGCATGTGGGTGCTGCAAGCACAAATAAATTCTACTGTTTTCTGCTGTGTATAATATGGGCTAAATTTATTGATTGGGAGTTGGAGGCTATCTCGAAGAATGTCAGCAAACTGTTTCCATACGGTAGAGCAGGCAGAAAAACACATATGTACACATGCATATTCAGAAAGAACAACAGTAAAAAAGCCCTATGCTAGTCAAAAGTATTCTAATAAACTCAATAAGCACACAACAAAAATAATACAAGTAAAAAGATAATAGAGCATAACAATTATTTACATAGCATGTACATTGTATTAAGTATTGTAAATAATCTAGAGAGGATTTAAAGTATACGGGAGTATATCTATAGGTTACATGTAACTAATATGCCATTTTAAATCAGGGAATTGAGCATTCATGGATTCTATTTTAGTGGGAGTGATCATGGAAACAATTATCTCCAGGGATACTGAGGGACAACTGTATAGTTTTTCCACCATCCACGCAGATGTAAATAACCACAAGATCATAAATAGTGTTAAAATGTAGTGGAATAATTAGAAAGTAATGACTATTGAGATTTATTGCATGTTTTTATTATAATATATGAAAGTATGGATTTATTTTGTAGATTTTTTGAAAAATGATATGTGCATTTAAAACCTGTCTTGCAAAATTCCTAAAAATTTAATAGTTGGCTTTTAATAGATCATAGAAGGCAGCTCCAGCACACCACTGGTCTTACGCCTTTGGAAGTTTCCCAGATTGGAAAATAAAGCCTGAGAGTGCAACAAAGCTGAGCTTATTCTAACTCCATATCTTGGTTAGCCATAAAGAGGAAAAAATAACTATAAAACAATGACAGATCTCCCTACTCTACCGGTAGTAAATTTCTGTATGTGGTACTGAACTCTTCATTGCCAGGCAAAATTCTATGTCAGTTCCAGCATCACACAAGACCAATAAAACCCCTGCTCTCATGGATTTCCATTTCAGTAACCCACTTTTGTTGCCCTGTGACACACTCCTTTTCATTTAATTTGTTGATTTAGAACCTGGAGCTTCTTCTTGGCTCCTTGGACAAAACCATGTTTATTCTTGGGATATACCCTATCTACTCTAATTTCTCTTTAAAGATGTACTCATTCTCCTTTACCGGGAATTCTCCATTTTTGTGGCCTTCTCACTACCTCCTTTATTGTTTGTTTGTTTTTTTTTTTTTTTTTTTTGAGACGGAGTCTCTCTCTGTCACCCAGGCTGGAGTGCAGTGGCGCGATCTGGGCTCACTGCAAGCTCCAGCTCCCGGGTTCACGCCATTCTCCTGCCTCAGCCTCCTGAGTAGCTGGGACTACAGGCGCCTGCCACCGTGCCCGGCTAATTTTTGTATTTTTAGTAGAGACAAGGTTTCACCAATTTAGCCAGGATGGTCTCGATCTCCTGACCTTGTGATCTGTCCCCCTCGGCCTCCCAAAGTGCTGGGATTACAGGCGTGAGCCACTGTGTCCGGCCGTTTTTTTGTTTGTTTGCTTATCATTAATTTGTTCTTATAATTTTGTTTTTGTTACATAAAAAACAAAGACTTCGTGAGAAAACGTTGACAAATGTATTTTCTGTTTAGAATGAATTAGAAAAGTTCTTTTTTTTTTTTTTTTGACGGAGTCTTGTTCTTGTTGCCCAGGTTGGAGTGCAGTGGCACGATCTCGGCTTATCGAAACCTCAGCTTCCCAGGTGCAAGCAATTCTCCTGCCTCAGCTTCCCGAGTAGCTGGTATTGCAGGCATATGCCACCATGCTTGTCTAATTTTGTATTTTTTTTTTTTTTTAAGACAGAGTTTCTCTGTGTTGGTCAGGCTGGTTTCGAACTCCCGACCTCAGGTGTTCCGCCAGCGTCGACCTCCCAAAGTGCTTGGATTACAGGCATGAGCCACCACGGCCAGCCAGTTCAATCCATTTCTGAAAGTATCATGGAAGCCTGGAATATTTCTTTAGTGGTCCTTCATATTAACATTAATTTTTTAAAATAAACATAAGATAAAAGAAATGTAATATCAGAGCAAAAGGAAAACTGGGACCTCATTGAGTACAATTATTCCATAGCCTCTCTATAATTGGTCAAAATACACATACATTTTTGTGACATACTTAGTTCTAAGATGTTACAAATTTCTACTGTCATAAAAAATCCGATAAATATAAAAGTTGAGCAAACTGAGATCCATCCAGTTAGAAATTTTTTCTGTCTTTAACCATTTCGTTGAATATATTCTTATGTTTATATTTTATCATATGTTGCAAATTTATAGTTTTTATGTCTTTTTAAACTGGGTGAATGTTCATTGTATGGGAAATAACTCTACATGTTAAAACTTAAGTTTAACTTAGAAGCAATTTAGTTAATACTGTTAAGTTTTAAGCATGTATTGATTTCATGTTTTCATCTCAGAATGTTGTGATGCATTAAATCTGCAATTACAATAAAAAAGGCATGAGTTTAATTCCTTTAATATGTAAAGTTGAAATGTTTTATTTAATCTACTTTAGGGTAGAAATTCAACTGGGATTCATCAAAGCACAAATTTTGTTTGATTACAAAGCTTCTGTATTGACAATTAAGCATTAAAAATATTCACTCTTTTGCATCTCATTCTAAATGAAAACAGTGACTTTTGTAATGCATTGATCAAGGAAAGCCGGCTAAATTACATCTTTGAGTGATATTATTTTACACTGTCTTTCTGCTTTTAAATATCTTACTGTCTACTATCACCTTTAAATCACTGTTGATGACCATAGCACAGATCAGTTCTACTTCCTTTAAGTTTCATCTGAAATGCTGAAGTTATCAGATCAAGATGGTAATGAGTAAATTGATACCCTGTTAGAGGTCTGTATTTGGTCCAATCTGCATATATATACATATATATATATATATACAACCAACCTATATAGGTTGTATATAGTACAAACTGTTTTAAAAGCTTTTCCTAGATCTCTTTTCAAAAAGTTGTTTAAACAAATAAAACCAAGAAGAAAACAAAATACGCTATATAACCTTTCATGGAGAGTATATATTTTTAGTTTGACTTCATACTGTCAACATAGATATAGTTTATGACTAGTTCATTTCTCTCCTTGCTACATTTTCTTTTTTATATAATTAGTTCTTTTCTTCTTGTGCTTTCTGAATACCGCTGCTGTATAGAGACACCTGCTGGGAAATAAATGAACAGAAGAAAATTCAAACCTGTGCTTAGAAATAAGAAAAAACTTCTCTCTTATACAGTTTAAGCAAGCTTTCCTCTAATAACATATTTTGTATCAGAGCATACTTGCCTTTGAAATATACGAAAATCTACCTATATCTGGAGCTTTGCTATATCTGGAGCTTTGTAATCTTAAAATCTCTACCTTGGCATGAGATTTCCAGAATCTACATATAGGTGCACTTGCGTTATAAAATAGGTATGTGATACAAGACAGTTGTAAATCTATTTCAAACAAGTCATTTCAGTGTTCACATGTATCTTTAAAAATGTGTGCACAGAATTATTTTTCAAAGTGATCAGGGCTTCTCTTACTGATATTTTTACATCTTAATTTTTATTTAAAACATTTGCTAAAGCAAGGCAAACTTTTATTATTGACTGGTTTAATGTAAATATTTGCATTAATGAAAATTGTCTTTTTAAAGTTGTTTACATGAGTATCTGTTTACATAAACATTTCAATCTAAGTTGCAAATGGCAGGATTTTATTATTTTTTACAGTTGAACAATTTCTCATTGTGTATATGTACAGCATTTTATTTATCCATTCATCTGCTGGTAGACACTTAGGGTGATTCCATATGTTGGCTATTGTGAACAGTGCTGCAATAAACATGGGAGATATACTCATTTTTCTATATCTCTTCAATATACTAATTTTCTATATTTCTGGATATATACCCAGCAGTGGGATTGCTGAATTCTATGATAGTATTATTTTTAGCTTTATAAGGAACCTTCATACTGTTCTCCATAGTGGCTATATGAATTTACATTCCCACCAACAGTGTACAATGATTCCCCTTTCTTCATATCCTGGCCCCCATCCATTATTACCTATCTCTTTGACAAAAGCCATTTTAACTAGCGTAAGATGATAGATCATTATAGTTTTGAATTTCATTTATCTTTTGAGTGAGTTTCCCAATTGTAAACCAGCAGATCAAAAACATCGAAAATTAAATGTAAAAATACATTTAATTGATAGTTTAATAACAAACCATCAATTAGGTGTTTCAATTGTGTTCCAAACTCTAGGTCAAGCTTAACTTTTTCAGAATTACGTTGATTTCTCATGTATTATAATAAGATGATAAGTCTTGAAGATGATATGAGCATATCTGAGTCCTTAAATAGTTTTAACAATTTCATTTATGTGCTTTGCTGAATGAATATCAAATAGTAGGGCAAGATTACAGGCAGGTCTTGGAGCACAGTTACTACAGCAGTACTCAAGCGATATTCACCATAATTCAGCTGAACATAGACCAGTCATGTGTGGAGAATGAATGAGAGCAGGATTTCCAAGCACCTGCTCTCTGCTCCCAAACAGATAGGAAAAATACATTATGTGGTGACAAACTGATATCAGACCTCCAACCATGTGGCAAAGATGCTGACAATTGCTAAGAAGCCAACCAAAGATATTGTGATTAGAGATGGGGTGAGCACTGAATAATTTCAGAGGAGAAGAAGAGAATTCACTTTGAGAAATTACAGTCATGTAAGAAGAAAATTCACTTTATACTTAATATTAAGTGACTTTAAAAACTCAGATTGTCCTATTCAGATCAAATATATAAACCTATTCCAGGATCTCCAATAGCATCTTGAAAGAGAGAATAATTTATAGCGTGAGAACATAGACTCTGGAATCAAACAAAATCAAGTTCATTCCAGTGAACTTAGAGCCTCCAGTGCTAAGCAGCTGACACTAAGTCTTTAACTACTCTAAATGGAATTTTCCTTATTAACACAAAAGATATATTAATGGTACTATTGGGATGATTGATGGTAAATAAGATAATGCATGTAAATTGCTTACTAGAATATTTGGTAAGGGTAAGCATTCAACTAATATTGACATTTTAATGCTGAACATCAGCCACAGGGGAGATTTCATTAAATCATTGTACACATTAGTTTTACTACTTTTGTGGGATTATAATGACATTATTATTTATATTCTTTGGAGAAAGATAATATTATTTATATTCTTTGGAGAAACAGAATCTCAAATATTGACTTTTTGGACATTATCAAATCAGTAGGAAAAATCAGACTGAGGGATATACCGCAAAAATACAAGTTTTAGCTAGACTGACATTATATACTTTATGTATTATTTTCTAATATTTCCAATAAAATTCAAAACAACATTAAGCCAATATACATACTATCAAAAAGAAAATCCTGCCTTAATTATGAATTATTTGAATTGTGCTTCTGTCTTGCCATGGATATTTAAACGACTCCTCTTGGGCCTATTCTCCTGGTCTACCCCCCAGATATTTATAATAATATTGCATGGCTAGTAATAGAAGTCCGACACAAAATATTCAAGGTAATTTTAGTTCAGATTTTAAAACAACTTGAGATGCACCACAATGTAAATCATAATATTATTGTTTGTTATAGGACTTGAGAGTGAAAAAGTAAGCTATTTATTTTAATAACTGAGTAAAAAGAAGAGTGACAATTGAGCAATTACAAATTGGAGGCTCCACATTACATCGACAGTACTTATTATCTATTATTGTAAGGAAACAAAGACAGTTTTGTGGAGATTTTGGGTTTGTTTTTGCCTTGCATGTGATTGGAATATATGTTGGCTATAGAGAGAAGAGGAATTCGGTAAAATAGAAGAGTTTACTCTCAGAAATATTGACATTCTTGTTCTGTTTGATATTCTTCTTAGAAATAAGTGAAAGAAAACATAAATAATGCATATGATTCACCAAGGCATTAATTTAAACTTTTCACAATATAATATCAATGATTATGTTTTAATGTTTCATAAACTCTTTACTATAAATAATGGTATTATAAAGGTATCTTATAGAATATAGATGATACATAGAAAGAAAGATACATACATACATACATACATACATAGAATATGTACACATAAAGATATAGATAAAATAAAAATAAATACATGCAGTGTTACCAGTTGGTATTGTTTGATGATGTGGGAAAGCAAAAGATGGTAAAAGATATGTGTGACAAAAGTGAAGAAGGAAAACAAACCAGAATTTAAAAAAATATAATAGGAAGATAACAGTTTGGGAAGTTTTATAGAAATATTACTTTTGACCAACCATTTTTCTTTAGAAGTGGAAGACAAATTATAAAATAATAATTTAGTGTTCTGCTTATATTACTTTAAGCACTTTTCCTGAGTTTGCCTTACAAAGTGAACCCAGATATAAGCAAGACTGAACTCATTATTGTACCCTGAAGACAGCATGAATGTAAATCAGCTAAAATATAAGACTCAGGGTAACGTTTGGGCTAGTAATAAAATTCATGGTGCTTAAATTGCTCACTTCTACTGCATATTTTACAAGTCTCAGAGGAAACCTCTGAAACTCATAGACTTCCCCTCTTTCCTCATTACTGTATTTGATTCACTTTCAAACTCTGTAGGATGCATTTAATACTGTGTATAGCATTGGAAATTCCCATCTGAAATAATCTGAAGGTGCTACAGAGGAGTTGCTATTTATGAGTCAATTTTGGATTGCTGAATGGGAAAACTGAAAACAAATGTGTCCAAAAATCATCTAACACCAGAAAAAGCTTGGTCTTCTAACTTACACTGTGGTGCTTGCATTTACCTCATGGTCCCTTGATCTAATGTAGTATAAATGCTTCTTTATCATCAGCACTTAAAGCTCTTTAAGAAGATTTTGCTGTGGTGTATAGGTTACATGCTCATTCTGATCTGTTTACATTTCCATTCCTTGCTCTCTGTTGGGCAATATGTTTTAGCTATTGTTGAGTGATGGTCTATGGCCGTGAAAAAGCACTAAGCTCACTGGCTGTCATGGGGATGAGAACATGACGTTCACTCAATTGCCATCACTCTTAAAATAGCTTATTAAACTAACCAGAGGAACCAGAGAAACACTCCATGGGGATACAGAGGTATTAGGAAAAGTAACAAATCTTTAGGATTCTGGTCTAGAATCTTGCTTTCCTCAGAAAAGAACATCAACTTACAATTCTATTATTATATCCCACTTATTTCTATGATAAAAGACAGACTTCCACAATCTTTGAGTAATATCAGAATTTAAATAAAGTGGAATTTAAATACATTCCTAATAAAAAAAAATACACCTGTCTTATTTCATTCTGTGCTGCCAAAGGTATAGAATACCTGGGACTGTGTAATTCATAAAAAACAGAAATGAATTCACTCACAGTTGTAGAGTAGGGGAAGTCCAAGAGCATGGCACTCGCATCTTGTGAGGGCCTTATTGCTGCATCATCCCATGGTGGAAGGAGGAAGAAGAAAAGAGTAGGGGAGCCAATCTCACTGTCATAACAGTATCACTCCTGCAATAAAGACATCACTGCAATCATGAGGGCAGCACCCTCACAATCTAATAATCTCCTAAAGATACTATCTTAAGTTACTAACACACGAACCTTGGATGACACATTCAAATCACAGGAAAAGTGTACGTAAACATTACATAGCCAAGAAAACAACCATTTGGCTTTTTTTATTGTTTGTTTGTTTGGTTGGTTTTTTGGTGGTGGTAGGGGATGGTGGCTTGGAATTATTTATTTCATTTTCAGGCTAAAAGAAAGATACAATGGCTGGGTATAGAACGATGCATTAATAAGTACTTTCTCTCACAACACTGAAGAAGTTACTTTCTCTGTCTTTTAACTTTCACTGATGAGAATTTAGCTGCTATATTTTAAAACTAATCTGTATTTCCTTCCCCATCCCACCCCAGCTGTTATCTACCTGTAGTTTCACAACAGTATGTTTAGGTGTAGATTTCTCTTTATACAGCTCATGCTTGGGGTCCTCTAAACTTGTATATTTGTGCATTAGTGACTTTCGTTAGCTCTATGACATTTTTAGATTTTAGGTAATCAAGTATTGTTTTGTGCCATATTTTTACTGCTGTCTCCTTCCACATTATTCATTAAATCTTTTCTCTCTATCCTCCATGTTTTTTACCTTTTCTCATATTTTTTTCTTATTTTTGCTTCTCTGTACTTCTTTTGAATAATTTCTTCTGATTTGCTGTCCAATTCACTAATTGTCTCTTTGTCTGTGTCCAATCTGCTATTAAACATGCCCATTGGGTTTTTAATTTTTATTACTGTGTTTTCAGGTCATATATTGTAGCTTACTATTCTAGAAATACTTTCAAATTTAATTTTGTCCACTTTAAATATCCAGCTATGGTTAGTTTATAATCTGTGTCTGACTAGTTCAGAATTTGAAGATGTATGCATCTATTTCTGTTGTCTGCTGCTTTTGCTTATTTTTAACTCCTTATGCCATTTTGCTATGTGTATTTATTATTTTAACATATTATTTTTCTCAGGAATTTATTCATGAAAATTCCTTAAGGTCAAAGATGAACTGTATTTTTCTAGGAATGATTTATGTTGCTTCTGCTGAGGACCTGGGAAGACCATGCTTCTGGGATCATTTAAACTGAACTTCTAGTTTAAGAATTTTGAGTACATTAGGGAAATGCTAACTTGACTGCATTTGTAAAATACAAAGTTTGTGATTACAATTTCTAAGATATACTGTTCTACTTCAATGTCAGGGAGCCAGGTTTGTTTAGTGTCATCTTTGTTATGAGAGTATAGTATTTTAGGACCTCAGTTTCAGGGGTAATATGTAGCCTGTTAGACTTTGATCTTTAAGCTTTGATTCCTGTAATCTTTGAACAGAATTGCAATCAAAAGCTGAAGTCAGTTTCATTAGATCCAGCAAATCTTCAGTGGTCTTTTTAGCTCAATAGAACTAATAAGTTCCTGTTTTTTTTTTTAAGAGTACTGCCTGGTGATTTTTGACACTGTCTCCGTGGTTTGAAAAAATAAAATCTTGAAATATTTTACCTATTTTTAGTTGTGTTGATGGAAAAATGTGTCCAAATCATCTAGATTGTTAAATACAGGCATAAAGACCAACACTTTTTTTCTGCTCCACTACTATTGAGGTTCAATATATTTTAATTAAGTTTTCTTTGCAACAAACTCAAATTGCAAGTTTTGTGAGAGATACAGTAGAACAGTAAAAACTACAGTATAAGAATAGTGATAACTTTTATATAGAAACATAAAAAAATAAGCATATATAAGAGCTGTTTTTTGTGTGTGTTTTAATTTTTGCATGTGGTGAACATTGACTTAAACTGTGCAGAAATGATTTAAGTTAGACTTCACAAAAGATTTTAGCTTGAGGAAATAGGAGCAGTGTTAGGAAAAATCTACTTTACCAAAGTTGTTAGGTATGTTACCATCCAACAATAATAACTATTACTTACTGAGCAGACTTTGGAGGTCAGACCATTTAAATGGATTGTTTTACATCATCTTCACAACCGTCTTACAACTATGTCCCTTTCACCTACGATAAAGTAGGTCCAGAAATATTACAAAATTATTCAGACCCATCACTAATGACAGAACTGAGATTCAATTCCAAGAAAGCTTATTCTAAACCCCACCGGACTCTTACCCAAGGAAAATATATGGTAGTCTAGATGCGCTCAAGCACATGCTATCCACAACAATAAATCAGATAATATTTTAAAGTCCTTCTAGCCTTATGAAAGCATATGTAGAAATATAGTTGGAAATTTATTAATAACTTATGTTTCAAAAAACATAAACACACACACTACTTTGTCTTTATTATCTTCACAGTATCAGGATCATAAATTCTTATTTTCCTTACGTGAGATACATACCTGAAGTTTTCATTTATTATAGACTCATTTTTTTAACCCTATTGTAATCGAACAAGAATCTCACTATTTTAGATCTTGTACATAGGTTTAAAATTAAAAAATGGAAAAAATAATCAAAGACAAGACCAATGTTAGTGATAGGATTTATTTAATCCACATGAATGCTAAATGAATTCTCTCTGATTAACATGTGGTAAAGTAAATGAGCTAAGGTGTTAACATTGACTTGTTTTGTTAAAAGGGCATTCCAAATATATCTATAATCCTCTTAAATAAAACAAAATTCTAACTACTTATTTTTTTTCCGGTAACATTGTATTTTGGTATTCCATTTAACCCAATGAGGTCATTGACTAATAATATTATTTCAGGATTTCCAATGACAGCAATTAATCTGTAAATCTAATAAATATCTCATGCAGTCAAATTTTCACCTCCAGTCTGAATTTCGGAACATCCAGAATATTTTTAAATGAAATTAGTTTGTTTACTGCAAAGCCTATTAAAAATAATAAATGCAGTCAATGAAATGATTGATGTATAGCATTACTGTTATGTGAAGCTTGATTGATATAATTAGGATTACCCCAAATAATCTACATCATGAGTAAGATTATTTCAAAAACATTAAAGAAATATGAAGAAAATGAGGCACAGGTTGGTTGGTATGGGAAGGGAGGAGTTGGCCTGTTTATAATGCAGCAACCTAAAACCACCAGAAGATAGGTTAGATAAATGTAATTTCCTACTTTCAATCTGGGAAGAATTTAGCAGAAATAATTCCTCAAATAAAACAACACCATCCAAATATGAGAAATTAACAAAAAATGTCGAAAAAGAAAAGTTTTCCTTTCTGACTAGGCTTTGTAGATTGAAAATTAAATCATATATTCTAAACATTCACTATAGACTATATACTATTATATATTCACTATGTAACATATATTCACTATATAATATACTATTATATATTCACTATAGACTATATAGACTATTCAACCATTTGTGACTCAAACAAGAAATCGCCAGTCTCTGGTCTTGAGCTCAGTTGGGGTCATAATCTCTATATTACTTAGAAATGGCTTGATTTTTGCCTTATAAACAGGGAAAACATGAGCCACTTTTTCTCTTTTGCTTAAAACCACATATCAGTTTGATATGTGCCCTAGAAAGGAGAAAATTGGTGTATGTTCTTCTTCCACAACAACTACATATGAAACAACAGTAGGCCGAGAATCTTAACCCTACTGTAACCACAAGCTTAAATGAATCAAACAAGCTGTTTTAAGATACTGTGACTGGTTGATTCAAGATTCAGATGACTGAAAGAGTTCACCAAATTTACATTCCTTGTGTTCAGAATGCTTGACATAGTTATTCAAACCTATCCAAGCCATTATTAAATGACATGAAAGGTGTTTACTGCCTCAAAAGGCAGCCTACCAGAATATTGCTTTTTTCCCCCTCTGAGCTACACAATCCTTTAAGTGACACTTTCTATAAATGCTACATCTTTTCTAATAAGAAGCAATCCTGTGATCTTGGAGAAACCTCACACATTGTGACAAATCTTTGGACCTCTGGGCTATTTATCCAATGCTGAACTTAGACTGTTTCCCTCTCCATATCTATGTTTCCCCTTAAATAGCTCATTTTTGTTCAAAACATAAGTAAAAATCTACATTCTGTATATTTACATTTAAAGAAGCCTTAAAAAGAGACATAGTCAACCTCATTAGAAAGCTACAATCGGGAATACTTTGAGTAAATTTATCCCATGAGGTCTTAGTGAACACCCACAGATGGAGATAAAGTTACCTATGCCAACATGCCCCACAGCTCTTCTCCAGAATAATTCCATTTTGTTTTCTTCCCTAAAAGCTCATTACATTTAAACAACAATAAAGAAGGTGATTTGGGATGGACTGTAGTGTATTAATGCAATAAGTATTTATGAGAACTCAGTAGAAGGCATTGTGTTATATACTATGAAGGAAAGCAAAGAAGTATAATACTCCTACCACATCAGTTCTTAAGAAATCTCTGGTTTCTTAATCTCTAATTATTTTTTCAGTCCATTAGTCATCTCTTGGTCTCCTTCCAAATCTGGACATGAATACTTTTGCCTTTTGCTTTAAATGCATACTCACACTAGCCCCCTTCATTTCTCTCTTTCCCAGTCTCCACACCTGCTATTCTCCATCTTTACCTTAATTTCCGAGCCCGCAATCACATAAGCAACTTTCTCCTAGAAACTGTGTATATGCACAACTTTACGAAGAAAGTAGTCGGAGTAGTCTTTCTTCTTACCTCGCTTTCATTCAAAATTCCTTACCTAGTGACATATTTCCATTGCTTGGGTTTCATTTGTTTCTCCATTGACCAATTTGTTGGATTCATTTTCTTCAGTCTACTCACATCAATTATTCCTCATTAAATCTATTTCTCATCTTTTCATCAGAGCTTTCTTCTTTTTTTGAACAAAAAGCATATAAATGTCACATACGTAAACATTTGTCCTTTTGTCCCATGCTTACATTCATTGACAGCACCATGTTTTCTAATGAAGAGTAGCATTTATTTCTTCCAGCTCTTTAACACAAAGTCAATACCTTGTTCCAGCTGGATATCCAGAGCTCTCTTAAGTTTCCTCAGACATTTCCTCCTAAGTAAATGTATATTTATCCTTTTAGGTTAGCCCAAATATCTTCTCCTTGGAGAAATTATTTAGAGCTTCCTGCTCATCCCATCTCCAGAAGAACTAATCACTTCTTCTTCTGTAATTCTATAATGTGTTGTTCATTATGCTGAGTTCTTATTTTAGTATTAGTTGTATGTATACCTTTACTTCACTGAACTATGAAATATTTGTGAGAATGGATACTGTCTCTATCATCGTTCCTACCTCAGTCATCTCTTGCATAACGCATGACACACAATAGGTGCTCAATATGGTTTGCTGCAATGGGGAACTGGTTCTGGCACTCAAAACACTCAGTATATAACATACTTATGGGAAATTACATAGAATGATAATATAGGAATTGAGAAAAAGATCACCTTAGGGTGATTTAAGGAAGTCAAAATGTGCTTGAAGAGAATTCCAAACTTACATCCTGGGGAATATCTTGTATTGTGCAGAAAGAACAGATTGAACAAAAGGTCAAAGCTGAAAAGGCATAATGCTTACTAAAGGAACATTGAACATCTAATCTAGCGGGACTCTAGTAATAGATAAAAATATAAGGTTTAAAAAGTAGAATGAAGGCTGAAATACTTTGCATCAGTCAGAAATGAGTTTGGATGCAGGTGCCACTGCCCCCCCAAAAAAGAAAGAATATATTTCTCTCACGTATAAATGAAATCCAAAGATAAGTGGTTCACAGCTGAGCCAGTCCTTCTTACTTTGTTCTCCATGACTCCAAGTGCATGCCTTCCACCTTCTGGTCCAAGTAGCAATTTGAACTCCAATCATTTTTTGTTTCAGTGTGCAAAAATGAGAAAGAAATGGAGGTGTTATATCTTTTTCATATCAAGACATGTACTAGAAACTTCAAATAACTGATCAGAATTTAGTACCAAGGCCATACCTAGCTTGCAAATGAAACAAAAACCTTTATATTTCTCATGGGTAGCCATGTTTCTTCCTCTCTTCTCCCCAAAATAGGATTTTCTCTTCTTATTTAAGGTTTTAACAGACAAGTTGAGGCATTTGCATTTTAATGGAGAAAACAATTCAGATAAACTCATAAAAATAGATATTTTCATAAATCGACAGTTTTAGGAACTTTATCAATAAGTGTTGATTTGTGTACTTAATGTTTCAGACAGAAATTAAGCATTCACTTTCTATTTGCCTAGTAATTGCTCATCACAGCTATTTGTCTTTATAAAACAAAAATGCTCATCATAATATTCAATTAAAAGGAACAAAGGAAATCTGCCAAATTTAGTTCTTATCTCTGTGATTATGTGAGTAAGACTTTTTTTTGCCCAGTTCCATGTGAAGGGTCATTTCAGTAAATGACACTGTAATGCAGACATTGAAACACAAGGAAAGAATGACTCCATACTTCTGTTTGCTGATTGATGTGGTTCTGTTGAATATAAATAAGCAAAATAATTTCTTTCAAAATAGCTGTGAGCCATCAACCCTCATTAATCTCTGCAAGGCTTTCCTTGCCTATATCATAAACCAAATAGCAGAAGGTACTAACACAAAGCTCCCAAGCTAGCCTGGCAGTGAAATTCGTTTCTCTCATGCTCAAATATTGAATTAGGAAATATTTCAGACATGATACTTCAAAAACATATAAATACTTTGTCCTAAATATGAGAATAAGATATAAATATTTTATATTTATTATAATATATAAATATATATTTATATATTGCTTTAAATATTTGTTCTTTCATACTTTATACAATTGAAAATATCAAATAATTACAGAATATTTAGGAATTAATTACTATAGGACATACAATGATATTTTGATAATACATTATTAGTATATACAATTCTAATTGTGGATAAATGTAAGTACATCATTACCAAAGATAAAATAACAAGACATATTAACAACTCAGTTTCTTTTTTAAATAAGGTCCAATTAATTAGCTTCAGACACATCTCCTGGCATTGTAAAATATATATATATATACACACACACACACACATACACGTATATATACGTATATATATATGAAAAATCAGCGATAAATAAATAAATGAAAACATTCATTATCAAAACTGAGATGACAAAAAGTATTCAAAATTTGAAAGGATATTTTACTAAGTCTAAGGAGCTGCTGAGAAAAACAAAATGTCCAGCTCATGCTTACAAAACTAAATAACATTAGTAATGTAAGAGAAGGTAGGAATAGTTCTTTTCTTTTGCATGTTATAGATATTCCTTCAATACATTTTTGGTTGTTTCAAATAGAAAACTAAATAGCTATTCCTTCCTCTACTATGAGAGGAAAATTTTATGAAGTAATTAGATAATTGTTCTCTGGCTTCTTGGCTTCACATATTTTTATCTATTCAAAGACTAAAACTTCAAGAAAGGAGCAAGAAGAAGGTAGGGTAGACATAGGCATACTAATTATCTTATGCTTTCTCTCTAGAGTAAAACACTTTAGGTGGAGGCAAGGAATAAGAAGATTCTTAGAAGTACATATTGGGGCTTATGCTTCACACACGGCTAGCCCAAGGATTATTGGTTTATCATAAACATGTACAGCAGAATAAATAAAGCAAAAAATATATATACCCTGACATAAAATACTCTGAGATTAAGACTGACAATGCTTACTATATACTTCAAATAAAACATATGAAAATTAAATTAAAGATGCATATTTTGGAAAAAAAATTAAGTTGTAAATCAAGAGAAAATTTGGAGAAGAAAGTTCATTAGAAATGAAAGTTTGGACTCACTTTCCTCCAATTCTTCTCCAACTATCAATAAAATAAGAGCCAAGTATTTTTATTTTTAATCATTAGTGTGCAAGGCCAAAGAACAGGAAAGATGATAAACAGCAACAGAAGTTCCCAAAGTAAAATGCAGAAAAACACAAGAGGTAACTTGCTGTTCTGAGAAACTTGGTCTTAAGATGTCAATGAAGAAAACTGGTTTTGATGGCATCAGATATTTATGAAAGTCAGCCTGATAAACAAGAGTATTTGAAAATCCATTTTAAAACGTGTTGAACAACCAGAGTTCCTCAATCAATGTGCGGTACTTCTTTTTTCCCCCTCAGGAAGAAGGCAGAAGATTTATTCTCTAAAGAGACTGAACTAGAGGACTTCTGCACTATTAGGTATCCAGCAAAGTTAAAGGTAATGGGACCACACGGAGGACAAGAAATTTGACTCTCTACATGGAATTCTGATAAATCAGTAGTCTCCTCTTTTCACTTCTTAAATGCACACAGCAAAGTTTATATTCTCCCATGCAGGATACTAAAATGTTTTCTGAAAAATGTGACCAAAGGAAGATATGCAAATTATAATTAAAATAATGGAGATTTCCCAATGAATCAACCTGGTGTCTCCCTACACCGAAGGCTAGCATTGGTCAACTCCATCTAGGTACAAAGAGATTTAAATTAGATATCCAGGAAAAGATAATGAAATAAAAGACAAAGTCAATGTAAATATACAAGTAAAAAGCACAATTAGGGAAAACAGATTATGCAATAAAATTATCTACCTCCAGGTAATAAAAATTACTATTAAT
Source organism: Piliocolobus tephrosceles (assembly GCF_002776525.5). Lineage (NCBI taxonomy): Eukaryota > Metazoa > Chordata > Mammalia > Primates > Cercopithecidae > Piliocolobus > Piliocolobus tephrosceles. The sequence continues at coordinate 119,460,247 of NC_045439.1, forward strand.
ATTTTCAGAAATATGAAAAAGGATATCACATCCATTTTACAAAAGGAATCTATTTCAAAAGAGCATGAAAAAAATAGAAAACATTTATGAGAAATTAGAAAAACATAGCAGAAAGAAAAATCTTAGCAGAATTGTATCATAAATTTGAAGACATTTTGTTGACTTTGTAGACAGAAAGATTCCCTGAATAAATGCCCAAAACAAGCAGTGAAACTAGACTTGTGATAATTACATCTCCATTATATTTAGAGCAAAAAGCCGATTCAAAAAGCTTTAAAGAGAAAAAGGAATGTTAAAAAGATTAAGGGAATGATACTATTAGACTTTGCAACAACAACCCTGTCTTCTAGCTTAGTAGAAGACTTAATTTCCAACGTGGAATTCTTGATCTAAACAAATTACCAAGAAAGTGGCTGAATAAAGACAACATGATCAGTCCAAGATCTTATAAATTTACTTCCAACACACCATTACTTAGAAAGCCACTGGAGAATGTTCTCACAAAAATAAAAGAACAAATCCAAATTAGAAAGATACAGATACAGGAAAAACAAGACTGTTTATCAGAGGAGACCCCGAAGGATTACAACCATGAAGCAGATCTAAAAAATAAAATAAAATAAATAGACCAATCAGACCAGACACAGGGGCTCTGGTCTGTAATCCCAGCACTTTGGAAGGCCAAGGCAGGAGGATTGCTTGAGGCCAGGAGTTTAAAATCAGCCTGAGCAACGTAGCAAAACTCCATCCCTATAAAACATTTTTTTTTTTTTTTTTTTTTTATTAATTGGGCTCGGTGGTATGCACCCATGTTTCCAGCTGCTCGGGAGGCTGGGGCAGGAGGATCACTTGAGCCCAGGGATTTGAGACTGTGGTGAGCTATGATACCACCACTACACTCCAGACTGGGTGATAGAACAAAATCCTGTCTCAAAAATATAAATCAAAAAATAATAACAATTTAGAAGAGACTAACAACATTGGTATACATCAGAAGTTTCTAGGAAAGTTTTAAGTAGTTAAAATTGATAGAATCCCTCAACATTTTTAATGTGGTAAGTAAATATTTACACTATTTGGGGAGAGGTTATGGAAAGATTGGTGATGAATACATACTTAAAAGTAAACAAATAAGCATATAAATTAAAAAGATGATGTATGCTGCAGGAAGACAAAAACAGTCTTGCAAGAAAGAAAAAAGAAAATTAATTATAGTACTTTACATGGCACAGCTGTAAATGGAGTTTGTAAAGTCACAATAAACACTTAATACTGGAATAATGGCATTAGAATATTACAATAATGAGAAGGGGAAGATAGGAATTGCATGTGTTTTGCTTAGAGTGAGGAATGAAGAGAATTATATCAGCATTTTTAAGAGTAAATAGATCATCTCTCAGCCTAATGTATCCAAATATCAGCAAAGTATTTAGAGCTTGTATTGAAAGACACAGTTAAGAAAACTAAAATAAATTGCCTATTAAAATGGGACATATACAAGGTGGGGGTATTCTAACAAAATTTAAAAAGCCTAAATATTGGGAAAAATAGACAGAATTTTTTAAAATACTCTGACAAAAGACAATATAATAATACTCAAATAAATATTTAGTACAAAAATATGTGATACAAGCATTTTATGCCCAGTCAAGTAATTCCTATTTTATGAGTAAAGGCAGTTTTTAGAGACATGCTCATGTAGGCAAGTGCTTATAAAATAAATCATGTATCTTTTTCTTGCAAAAACTGAAAGAGTATCCCTGTCAGCTAACTGAGAGTTTAATCAAAAGAAGTAGCAATTTTTCTGGCTAAGGTGAAGTAACAGGGAGTAATTTTTTTCCTCCTGCATCACGCAACCAAAAATAAAGGACAGAAGAGCTAAAACAGTGATTTTTCAAGACACTGGATATCAAGTAACAGAGGCCAGTAATCCCCGAGAGACAGAACCCAAATGGGATGTGCCCTTTGGTTGACCAAACTTACTACCTTGAGAGAACATTCACATATAACAAAGAGGGATGGAAACTTATACCTACAGATTTCCTTAGTTGAGGAGATGTACCTGACATCCAGGCCAACCAAGGCAGATAGACTTCACAGGAAAGAATGCTAGAGAGGAGAGATCTGCACAGAGAATCTTTGAGCTCTGCACTGGGTGGGTACTTCTTACATAATCAGCAGAACACTAATCACTGGATACATGGTAGGAAACTATGTGAAGATAGCCAAGACAAGAACCAGCCAAAACGATTGGAAGTAACACTGCCCAGCACTTATACAGGGCCAGAAATAATGTCTGCTTCTACCAGCCACACTGGAAAATCCTATAAATTGTAGGTCATTGGATGGACTCTACAGTGAGCCTTGCCTCCATAGTGAAAAATAACTGGGCATAAACTAAACACTGTTCTTCTCCTGCCTAATAAATCTTAAAAGGAAGACATAAAAGGGAAAATTATTTACAAGCAACTTAACTGCAATACAGAACAAAGCTCAAAAGTGCTGAGTAGAAAACAAGATCTGTCATTCTAAAAGTAAAAATTACAATAGCAGGCAACCAGTCAACAATTACCAGGAATACCAAATGATAAGAAAAGACATCAAGAGGAGATAAACCAACCAATCACAACAGACCCAAACAGAAACAAATGTTAGAATTAGAAGGTAAGAATATCAAAACAGTTTTTATAACTGCATTATATATAATCTAAAAGTTAAATTGAGATATGGAAGACAGAATAGAATACTAAAATCAAGCATTTAAGATGGAAATAGTAAAAATTAGAGCAGGTATAAATAAAGAATAGAAAAAAATAGAGAAAATCAGTGAAATTATAAATTAGTCTTTTGAAAAAATAAAAAAAAAAACCCAACTTTTAGCTAGATTGACTCAGAAATAAAGAGAAATTAAAATAATTAGAATCACAAATGAAAAGGGACATTACTATGAATTTTATAGAAATGAAAAGGATTATAAGGAAGCACTATGAATAACCACAAGCCAACAAACTGGGTTATGCAGATCATATGACAAATTTCTGGAAATGTACTATCAAGACTGAATCATGAAAACATAGAAAATTTGAACAGAACAAAATAGTAAGGGTGTTGGAACAGTAATACAAAACATCCAAAGGGAAAAAAGAAAAAAAAAAAAAAAAAAACATGTCCAGGACTAGGTGGCATCAATGGTGAATTCTATCAAACATTTACAAAATTAACACAAATCTTTCTCAAACTCGTCCAAAAACCTTGAAGAAGAGGAACACTAACTCATTCTATAAGGCCAGCATTACCCAGTGATGTGAAAGCCAGACAAAGACACTACAAAAAAAGAAAACTATGGACTAATAAGGCTTATGAATATTGATGTAAAAAAATCTCAATAAAATGCTACTTCTTAGGATCTGATTGTGCCCCTCCAAAATTCATATTATGAAATCTAATTCATAATATTTTGGTACAAAGAGGTGGGGCCTTTGGTAGGTGAAAAGATCATGAGGTGAGAACCCTTGTGATTGGCATTAGTGCTCCAAGTCTGTGGAAGTTTGTTTGCCCCTTTGCCCTTTCACCATATGAGGACCCAGCAAGAAGGCACGTTCTTTGGGAAACAGGCCCTCAGCAGACATCAAATCTGCTGGTGTCTTGATCTTAGACTGCCCTACCTCCGGAACTGTGAGCAATAAATTTCAGCTGTTTATAAGTTACCCTAAGGTTTTTTTTTTGTTTGTTTGTTTGTTTTTGTTTTTGTTTTTGTTTTTTTACAGCAGCTGAATGAACTGACACTGGTACTGAGAAGTGAGGTTCTGTTGTAACAAATTCCTAAAAATGTGAAAGTAGCTTTGGATTGAGTAATGGGGAGAGGCTGGAAGAATTTGGAAGTTTATTCTAGAAAAAAATGCTTACATTTCTGTGACTGGAGCATGAAGGACAATCTGATGAAGACTCAGAAGAAGAAGACAGTCATAGAAAAAGTCTCAATCTTCTTAGAGATTTCCAAAAAGGTCTTGAACAGTATGTAGGTAGAAATATGGATGGTAAAGATCATTTTGATGAAATTCCTGTTGTAAATGAGGAATATGTTACTGAAAACTAGAGGAAAGGTAATCTTTGTTGTAAAGTTGCAAAGAATTTGGCTGAATTATGCTCATATCCTAGTATTTTGTGGAAGATAGAACCTCTGAGTGATAAAGCAGAATATTTGGCAAAAAAAAAAAAAAATATCTAAGCACATTATTCTGGGTACAGCATGGCTTCTGTTGACTGCATATGGTAATCTGGGAAAAGAAACTAAATAAATATAAAATTTATAACTGACGGATAAACAGAACTTAAAGATTTGGAAAATCATCAGGCTGCCCCTATTACAAAGGATGAAAGGCATGTTTGAAAAAGAATACCAAGGATGCAGCCAAGGAAACAGTTGATGGAGATTAGTATGGATTGAAGGAAACCAGATGCTATTTATCAAGTCAGTGGAATAATGAACTTAAAGGCATTTCAGAGATCTTCCAAGATGCTCCACCCATCACAGACCCAGAAAGCCAGGGCCTTGGAGACAGAAATATTTCAAGACTTCACTCCCCACCTTCTGGTACATCACTTATCGGCTGCTTCAGCCATTGTTCAGTGGGTCCAGATTGCAGCTTGGGCCACCCCTCTGGAAGGCCTCAGAGTACCTTATAACCTAGGCATAGGGTTGCCACAGGGGTGGAACCACCACAGAAAGTTCCCACCAGGGCAGTGCCTAGTGGAATCACAAGAGCAAGGTTGCCATGTATCAAACGGAGACATGGAAGTGAGGCTGCCCTGAGAGCCCAGAACTGTAAAGCTATTGGCATGCAACTCCATTCTGGGAGATCCACAGGCACATGACTCCAATACTTGAGAGTTGTTATACAGGCTGTGGCCAGCAAACCCATGGAGGTAGTGTTGATCTGAGACTTGGGAACCCAATATTCTCCCCAATGTGTCCAGAAAATAAAACATGGAGTTAAAATAATTGTTCTTAATACTTAAGTTTTAATGTTGTTTACCCTGTTGGATTTTTAGATTTGTTTGGAACTTATTACCCCTTTCTTTCTATTTCTCCCTTATGGAATGGGAATGTCTGTCCTATGGCTATCCCATCATAACATTTTGAAAATACATAACTTGTCTGATTTCATAGGCTCACAGCTGGAGGGGAATACGCCTCAGAATGAAATATATTTGATTCACAATCTTACTTGATTTGTATAATATTTAGATGAGACTCTGGACTTTAGACTTTTGAGTTGATGCTAGAATAACTCAAAAATTCAACAGTTCTTGGACCTCCCAGCCTCTGGAACTGTGAGCAATAAATTGCTGTTATTTATAAATTGCCCAGTCTGAAGTATTTTGTTAGAGCAGCCTCAACTAGAGTAATACACTATCAAAATGAATTCAATAATATATTAAAAGGATTATCCACCAAGTGGAAGTTTTTCCTGAAATGCAAGGATGGTTCCACATGTGAAAATGGCTGCTTTGTCTGGAAGGCTTGGGAAAAGTTACACTAAACTATTTCTAAGCCTAAAGAAAATTAATATAGAATATTTCTTCATGAGAACTCAAATATCCAGTAGGAAACTATAACTGCACCAGACCAATCTGGCTCAACATTTAAGTAACAAAGTGAGTCTTTTTTCGGTTGCCATGGACTCCCAGGTAAAAGGTCACATAACCTAATCATTGTTTTATTTATGACTAAGTGAATAAAGTCAGATGAGCAAAGCATGCAACCAGTGGAGGAACCCAGGTGCTGAGACTGAGGTGCAGGGACTGATTTTAAAAGTGAACACTGTATGGCAGGATCCAGAATCCAATCAGATAAAGCTCTGGTGTCACCAATGGATTCTGGATCCTAAAGTTTTCAAGTGACACCAGGGCTTTATGTGACTGGGCTCTAGATCTTGCCCGATTATCTAATCAGATCATGCCTCATTACCCTACACATATAAAATCTGATCCAGACCCCAGCTCAGAAAGACAGAAATGAAAATTTCCTTCTGTTTCCTTGCTAGTCAGCTCTCCATGAAGCTTTTCTTTTCTCAAAAGCCTTTGTCACGGTGTTGGCCTCCATGTGCATGAGGAAGCAAGCCCATTGATTGCTCAATAACAAAATCAACAGGAGAAAGCTCCTCATTCCTGCTCTTGGGTCCAGGAAAGTAAGAAGCAAAAAGTCTAGTTAGACAACCTCTCATGGTTTCCTTTGAGCTATGAATTAAACAGAAACAACAAATAATGTATTATTGTAAAGGGAAATAACCCATTTGTTTAAGAAGGAGTCTTAAAGTTTATATTTATTTCTCTATAATACAAGGAACATAAGGTGAAAAAATTTACATTTCAAAGTCACGGTTACTTTGAGATTAAAAAAATGAAAAAGTTGTATTCTTAAAAATAAAAATTTAAAACCATAACTTTCACATGTGTTTTTGAAAACTTGAATCAATATGGAACAGTCTTTTGACATGAAGTTGTTTTGTATTGTTTTGTTTGTTCTCAGGTATAAGCCATAAATATATTTCATTCATTTGGGGAGGGCAGCTTAAAATTATGAATAATGTACTTCAGTTATATCTTTAATGTGTGTGTGTGTGTGTGTGTATTTTCGAGATGGAGTCTCGCCCTGTCACCCAGGCTGGAGTGCAATGGTGCAATCTTGAGTCACTGCAACCTCCGCCTCCCAAGTTCAAGCAATTCTCCTGCCTCAGCCTCCTGAGTAGCTGGCATTACAGGTGCACACCACCACGTCCAGCTAATTTTTCATATCTTTAGTAGATACAGGGTTTCACCATGTTGACCAGGCTGGTCTCGAACTCCTGACCTCATGATCCACCGACCTCGACGTCCGAAAGTGCTGGCATTACAGGCGTGAGCCACCACGCTCAGCCATCTTTATTTAACATATGATGTCAAATTGAAGCATATTTTGACTGATGAAGTCTTTGTGAAAATAATCAAATTATGTAACTCAGGATTAAAAGGTAGAGAAGGAAAGAGAGTGAGAGGAAGAGAAAGACAAAACAAGGAAGTTGTCAAGTTTGCTATGAGCCAATGCAAAGAAGTTGTTAAGTTCTTATGAAACAAAATAAATACTACAGAGCCATAATTTGATTTATAAAGGCATATCAAGGATATCACATCTGAAATGTATATGACAGTGGAGCAGCAAGGACCAAACTATGAACAATATTTTACCTGGCGCTCTATATCAGTCACAGTAGTAGTCACATGAGGTACCAAGCAATTCTATTTTACCCAGACACACCTTGGTAAGACAGAGTAGCAAACTGAACCACATTAAAAATAAATGATTTCCAGGATACCAGTCCTAGACATTTTTTGAGAAAGACTTAGGAAGTAGAGAAATTATTGTAGTGTACCTGATTGGTTAAGAACAAACATTTAGCTATGCATAAAATATTTCTGTAAAATATATACAATGTGAACTCTGTCAATCTTTGAAGAATTATATTGCAAGTTGTTTTACACAATGAGGGGATTGGAGAAGAATGTGGAGAGAGAGAGAGAGAGAGAGAGTGTGTGTTTTTGACCCTGAGGGCAAGTAGGTAGATCATATAAGTTTAATATCTCTATATTCAGGCAGAACACTATGTGTGATTACCTGTTGATCTTTACAGAAAGGTATCTCTAATAGACCCAGCAATACTATACCAGGGCTGGAAAAGATATCAGCAAACATTTAACTTCCCCTTCTTTTTGTACGCAAGTCTGCTCTTAAATTAACAAAAGAAGACAGTTCTGCAATCCTTTTTAAAAGTTATTGAGAAAAAAATTATTAGGCCATTCTTTGCCATTTCAAATTAAATAAAATATATTTAGACATGTACTCGCTATGAAAAGTTAACAAGGTCATTAAGAAGAGGGTAGGGATCTGAAGAAGTGTATATTTTATGTATGCAACACCTGGAAGTTAAGTGTGTGCTGAATGTTTTCAGTATGATTAAATAGTTAGTACAGTGAGAGTTAAGTAAAAATAGTTTGAGTTCACCTATTTCCATGCAAAAGTAACCTTATCAACATAATTGTAGAGTAGTTTATTCTGCATTGTAAGAATTTGAGGCATATTTTTAAATAAATGGATAAATGAGTGATAAACAGCATCAAAGATGGAAATGCATCTCTCATCTTTATACAACTTACCCTATTTCTTTATGAAATCAATACTATATGTGTCAGGGTAGGTATATGTGTAGTTAGACCCTAAGTTGTCTTTTTTTAATAAAATGCAAAGATTCATGAAACTAATTCTAGATATCCAAAGGCTGTTGTAGGCTGGGAGCGGTGGCTCACACCTGTAATCCCAGCACTTTGGTAGTCTGAGGCAGACAGATCACTTGAGGTTAGGAGTTCAAGACCCATCTGGCCAACATGGTGAAACTCCGTCTCTACGAAAAACGCAGAAATTAGCTGAGCATGGTGGAATGTTCCAGTAATCCCAGTTACTTGGGATGATGAGGCATGAGAATCATTTGAACCCAGCAGGTGGAGGTTGCAGTGAGCTAAGATTGTGCCACTGCAAAAAAGCTGGTGTAAATTTGAAGACTCTAAAAGCAGATATGTCATAATTATTAGTCCTACGACAAGTCGATATGTTATATCATTTTGCAACACAGACTATGGAATTGCTAAGACCTGGGTTCCAGTTCAAGACCAACAATTATCAGCCATGAGTCAATAGACAAATAACATTCTCAGACAACTTGCTCAGCTATAATATTGGTACTATAACTAATTTATAGTCCTTTTTATAAAGTATAAAATATAGTGTGCTTAAATATTATAGCTGTTAATCTGTGGTATTAACCCATAACCTGTATTTCATGTTTGAGACACTTCCATCTATGATGTACATGCATCATCTCCATTCTTTCCTCCACACATTTGTGAGATGCCCTAATTGAGTACCTGTCAGTTAGTGCACCTTTAAGTAATGATAGCAGATATTGTGTGGAGGAATAGACACGAGCTTACAAAGAGATTTTGATTACACAATGAACAACTCAGAAATACCTTGGGAAAAAAAGTAGAAAGCAGATAAGAAGCAACTGAGCTGAAGTCAATACACTAACACTGCTCTCATTGTTTAGCTGTGTAATGACAATTAACATGTGTAAAATATGATTATAAATATGCATATTGGATCTAATTATCAACCACATAATCATCTGTAGCATATGGAACAGGTCATGAAGAAAACCAAAAAGATGATTACAGGGCTAAGGAATAGTTCATATGAAAAGGTTCAGTAGAGCCGTTTTTGTTTTGTTTTCTCTTGTGTTTGGTAACCGAAACTAGGATGCAGAATCACTTGATTGACACAAAAGCTGTATGTCTAATTTGTCACTCTTCATACAGACTAAAGAAGTTTTATTCAGGATGACAGAATGGAAATTCTTCCTGAAGTTGATAATGCATATTTTTTTAAAGGCTATAATCTTTTTGAGGGTAGGAAGACGATCTTATTAATTTTGCATTTCTTATACCTAGTGTACACAAAGTGTTTGAAATATATTTATGGAGGGGAAAAGGAGAGAGTTAGGGACAGAGAGAAAAGAGACAAGAGATCCCTTCCTGATGCTTGGCTAGAGAATAGGGATAAATTTGTCCAACTCAGTCTAACTATTGGTTGAAAATGTAACTACTCATGTGAATTGCCTGATATGCTTCTTTAAAGTACAGATTACCAGAATAAAATCCACAGAATTAGGAATCTGAGTAATTCTTAAAAGAAAGATTCACAGGTGTTTCTAATATTCCAGATTTGTACCCATTAGATTAGGTGATAACATTACTAGGTCAGAGTTCCAAATTCCAAATTCATTTGGAGGATGAGATGGTCCTCACCTCAGATCTTTGGTAATGTGATAGGAGCATAAAAGTTGGAGTTTTGACAGACATAGTGACTAAGACACTTCTACAGTAGATGTCTGTCATACTGGAGTTAAACAAATTTCAAAATCTTCAAGAAGAAATCATGTTCAGTAAAATGTATAGCTTGACTGGCCTCATCCCTTTTTTCTTACTAGAAGAAGAAAGCTATGAGAAAGAGAAATGAAGCTTTCTCTCTCTATGAGTCTGTGAGTCTTCCAAGTTAAGAGTTCATACTGAGCTCTTAACTTGCAACTTAACTGGGCTAACAGCGTCAGAGGTACCGGTACTAAGCTTAACAATCAAACCTTTTTAAAAATCTTCAGCCCTTTCCACATCTTGAGGAGCAAACTCTTGTTTCTCTATAGCAATCTGAGATTCCTCTTGGATCATCAAATATAAATATGCCTCAAGTCATGCCATTTTGCTAACACTGGATATGCATTAGCAATTTCAATATAGTATATCAAAATATATGTATATAAATGTTAAATAAGACCAGGTATTTGTATTATACCCCCATAAGCAACTCAAAATGAAGAGTGTTGCATCATGAGAAGGGGGAAAAGCAATGTTGCTAGGATTGCTTTTTTTTTCACCAACATGTGATTAGTGACATTTCTGCAGAGACATCTCAGGGGTGTAGAGTACACTTGGCCTAGCAGATAGGATGCCTTTTTACCATTTTTCTCTCTCGAATAGACAGAAAGTTTAGATTAGTGAAGGTGTAATCTTCTTTGATAAAATACTTGCAGTACTTAGTCCAGTGGCATTCATAATTCTGAATTTAGTCTGCTCTCTAAAGTTCTTCAGAGAAGATCAAAATTAGGTAGACTACTATCAAACACTTTGTCATTCAGCACAACACTAACCAATCTGACTTTTATAATGTTTAATGTGGAATGTTTCAGTAAACAGAAATTATATCTAAACTAATACACTCTGCTATATAAGTATCACTTTCTTCTAAAATATTTAACATCACATACACCACCATTACCAACACTATTTTAATTTCCTAAGCCAGAGTTATCTCAAAAAGGCCAGGAAAAAAGAAACACTTCCCTAAATTGGTGGCATATATATATATATATATATATATATATATATATATATATATATTATATAACATATATTATATAATATATATAATTATCTATATAATATATAATTACATATAATAATATATATTATATATATACATATATATATATATAATTCTAAGTAGCTTCTACCTAAAGATCTTTGACGTGCTTAGTATGCTTTCCCCAGGGGATTTAGTAAAAATGAAATTAACTGCAGATACTAATTTATGAAATATCAAATTCATATGTATGCTGTATTTGATTCATTTATATAAGTTTCACTTTTTTTTTTCATGTCAGCAATACCAAATGAAATATGTGATACCATAGTTTGAATCTAGACTCTGCTACTGACTTACATAAATGTCTTGGGCAAGTTGCTTAATTGCTCTGAACTTCGGTTTGTTTGTGTATAAAATGTCAATAATGTCATTCTACATCATGAGGTTGTTTTGAAAAGCAAACAAAATAAGGTTTATAAAATTAGCTCAAGTAATACAAAGCATATAGTATGCAATACATTTTCCATACTTTGTTTTATATGCCAAGTGGGTACTTGACAAGTAATCCTTGTATTTGTATGTCCTGGGCTAGCATAAATTTATTTTCCATTTCTGAGTATTTATTTAACTGAATGTCTTCTGTAAACTTCAGGTTCTGAAGACATACGGTCTGGATCTTGAGATAGAATTGTCGCATCTGTCTTCTTGTCAATTAAAACAACCAAATTAGTTTAACAACGCTCTTATCAGAATCCTGAAACAACATTCAAGAAGGATAAGCTTTAAAATGCCATAAGAGTATAGAAAGGACTTGCAAAATATCTTATTAGGGTGGTAGTTGTCCATAGAATAATACAGTAGATGATAGAAATGGAGATGAGCAATCTAGTTGTTTTCAAAACTTGAAATATTTTCTGAAAAATACTGCAGGGAAATTAATAAAAGGAATACTTAGATGAAAAAATATATGAGTCCTAATAATCTAGGTACCTCAAGAGCAAACAATAACAGTCTGTATTCACTTATAAATCCTCACTGCCTACTGAAAACTCTCAGAATAACTATGTGAGCATAATGGAGAAAAAAATATCTGGATGTTAGTGCAATTAGCTGTGTTCTTTACTATTTAAAAAAATGCCCAGATGAGTTGTTATTAAAACGATCCACACCAATAGGAAAACTCTCAAGCCATATATATTAAGAGAGCCTGGCCTTGCTTCACTCTTAATAAACATTTTGGCCATCAACTTGAATATAAGTTAAGAAGTAATAACAGCAATAATAATGGTATTTATTAACTCTCAGCTATGTGCTACAGCACTTTGCAAAGTGTCTTTTCTGTATTATCTCTCTGTTACTGATAACCACTCTATGAAATAGGTACAATTACCCTTATTTCTTACAGATAAGGAATTTGTGCTCAGAGAGGTTTAGTAACAAATTCCAAATCTTAACAATTAGTTATGCTATTGTTAGGTTTGGAATTCAGGTTCATCTTACAATAATGTCACTTGAGTAGTAGTCTACACTGCCTTCTCTCTCTCTCTCTCTAAATATATATATATGTATATCTAATACATGTATGCTCTCTCTCTATATATAGATATAAGTGTGTGTATATATATATATAAGAGTGTGTGTGTGTGTGTGTGTGTGTGTGTGTGTGTATGTTTAACTAAACTTGCAGATGTCAAATCAGGCAGGTGAATAAATACCTTGATAGCTTGGTATGGAAAGTGGTACTGGACCTCACCAAGAATCAGTAATTGCCCTATCCTACATCTATGCTCCAAATTTCAACTACACAACTCAAGAAAAGGACAGAGGTGATGTAGTGGCAAGGGCTCAGTCTGTGTATATGAATGTGCATGTAAAAATATGTGCATGCATGCTTGTGTGCTGGACAGAATTAGTTGCTTTGAAAGAACATGAGTCTCCTTTTTCTGAAAGGATTCAAATCTAGGCTGGATGAAAGTCAGGAACTGTGGCTAGAATTTAAGCACCAGATGGATGTATAGACTGAACATTTAAGTGTATTTCCAACCCTAATATTCTGCTGTCATGCTACATTCAACTGTTCAAATAAAAAACAATTCAATGTGGTTAGGAGAAGAGATATAGGAAAATGTATATTTTTAGTATCTTTAACTTGCAGTGAATAGTTGGAAAATCCATCAGAAGTGCAAAATCATATCTTGACTGACAAGCCTCACCCAGTGTACACCCCAGGCAATGTTTTCATGTCGCTGAGAAACAAACTGGCCCACCCAGAAGAGAGTCTTACTAATCTTGATGCCTAGAAGCTTGAAGCCTCACTGGAGAAGTGAGCAGTCAAAGGGAGATTGTCACCACTGATTAGTTGAAAACAAAGAAAAAAATAAGAGAAAGGATGATATTTATTTTGCCAAGATGGATAAGATCCACCAGCTGAGCTGTACGGCTGGAGGGTAAAGGTAAGTAACCATAATCGGCAATAGTCACTTCTAGCTGGAGTTGAAAACAGTCTGTAGTATAAAAGCAGGCACAGGAGAGCACCTTTCTCTTCCCTGAAGGTATTTCTGGCTAAAGGAATATTGTCAGCCGCCTTCTGGGGTCCCTCCCCCGAACATATGTGGACTCTGATTGTAGGCAGCCAACCTGGGCTTCTCTCCAGTCAGGGGCATATGGTGAGGTCACAATGGCTGAAGGGGCTGAGACAGAAGACGATTGATTTCAGAGCCAGAGACAGTAATCCCATCAAATGCAGGTGCACAGAAATTAGGAGATCAGAACAGCTCTTTGCATTTCTTGCTACATTTCCAGTAGTTTCCCATTCCCTTGCTTAGTGCCTTGTCAGCACACCTAGAATTGAGGGTGTGATAAGAGAGGAGCAGAAAAATAAGACTGAAATATTTTCAAATTGACTAAGAATTTTGCAGAACACAATAATTGTTTTAAACAGAACAGCAGTTTATGGTTATCAAGGCACCAAGGAATAGCACTGCCAAGAATTTACTGAGCAGTAGGGCTTCTCTGACAGGAACTGCGCAGCAATGTTCTCCCAGCAGCCTGACGTCATTCTGCATTGGTTGGGGTGAGACTGGGCAGAGTGTGGCTGAGGCTGACAGGAAAGAGATTATGCAGGTATGTAAAAGTAAGGGTACATAATTTGCACACAGTTCCTTATGGAGTCAGGAATTATGGTTCAGATGAAGGTTGCAGCTTTCTTGTGGCACAGAATTCAGCATATAAAATATGTTTGATACCAGGAAGTAATATATTGCAACTTTGATCCAATTCATCACGCACCTAAATCCATTAGGAAACAAATGAAACAGTCTAAATAAAGAGTCTAGACTAATTGAGGTTAGGATTTCCAGAACAGAAAGAGTTGAGACTCTAATTAAAGAAGCCTCCTAACCCCACTCGTGGAGCAAAGGAGCTGAAACAGAAAGGACATGAATTCCTTCTGTTGTGCTCGACAATAGCACCATCTGACAAGTCAAACATCTGTCCAAATGACCAAACATATGCACATCCCAGTTTAAAATGACAAGACATACACACTTAATTTAGAGGTATCTGAAGTATTATGCCAGCCTAAGGGAAATCCAGAGAGACTGGGATAGAGGAAAAACTGGTGCCAAAGCTTTGGGATTCACCTTGAATAACAAACAAAAATATCTTGGATTTTTGCATTCTTGTAGTAAAAAATAAATATCAATATTAGAAAAACAACAAATGTGAAACTCATCCCCTGATATTTATCAGGAAACTTAGCCTCAATATTATTGCTCTCCATGATCTAGTGTTCAAAAAAGAAGTACTGGTTGTTTTTATATTTGTTTACTTTGCAACTCAATGCATTTGTTCAAATCCAAGCAGAATCTACATTTTTTGTTGTTGTTGTTTGTTTGTTTCAATGGCTAACCAGCCAGGTAAACTAATAGTTCTCTGCTCTTAAATCAAAATTAGAATTAGGAACAAAAGCCAAAGTAGTATAGTTAACGAAAACCCACCGATGTTTACAGTCATTAGATGGCACAAAAGAACCTATGGTTTGTTATGAAATGTCACCTGCCAGAAGCTAACATTTAGACCAAGTCTTATATCACTGTCCTGGCCAAACTATGACAAAGCGAAGAAATTGCTTAAGCAAAAACAAGGACAATAAAACAAAGGTTTTCTAAATTACTGTTGCCCATGTCATTAAATTTCATATTGTGCATGGAATATAAATACATCACTTTGTTCTGCATGACAAGCAGAAGTGAGCATTCATACATTACTCAGCCACTTAATTAAGTGCCTGGGATATTTGCAGTTAGCAGAAACTAATAAGGGAATCACATTTAAATTCAAATCACTCCTCAGGGTAGCTGTCTGAAACATAAGCAAGGCTTACTGGGTAGATGTTCCACTAAATGCTCAGCTAAAAGCTTAGATTCACTGTATTTGTGAATAAAGAATAATTCTACTTGTGATTAAAGGTGAGAGTAAAATGAACAATTCTGTTAGGGATATTTGAGTGACGTTTTATTTCCCCTGTTTTAAATAACCATTTCGTCTATTACTTTGTCTCCCAGAACAAGGGTATGATTTAGGGCTTTGCTAGCTTAGAGCAGGAGGTTCCATAAAAAAACAAATGACGAGGCTGACCCTTTCCATGGCAGCCTTTCAACGGACCTGACAGTAACAGTCCCTGCACCACAGACAGTAAACAACAAAATTATAAAGTCTCCATTGAGAAAAAAAGGCAAACAGGAAACAAAGTGATGGAGGGTCACAGGAGGCAAAGAATGGGGAGGAGAGAGGAGAGATTCACATATTTGTAGCGAGAAGCCAATAACTCAGTATTCCCAACTCTGAGGAATTGCTTGTCCTCTAGCCATTGCCCAAGACTGGGTTTATTTTTAGCCATTCTTCTTTATAAATTTTAACTTCTCTGGACTAAAACAGTCCCATATGGTTTCAAATCTGCCCTTGATTCCAAACAGCCCCCACACCGAGCTTCTTCAAAATTTCAAAGCCATCTGGTCACCGTTGGTACAAATGACCTCTCAATATCCCTCCTCATACAAAGTACGGTTTTTTTCAGCTTCAGAAAACTGGACTCTCAGGGCCCCACACAATTACAATTACTAAGGGCAGAGGTACACAAAAGACCCCATCACTTCAAGAAGAAAACATGCTCTAATCCGTGGTACTTACAGAAAAGTGAGTAGAATAGCTTAGATGCAGATTGTACACCTTTGTTCCTTTACTGAGAGAAATTACATAATTTCACCTGACACCATGCATCATTTTGCTACCGAAAAAATAAACTCCTAAATTCCAGATTGCAATCCCAACTTGAAATAAATTAAACTCTAATATTTTAACACTACATTTAGACTGAACATAATATTTTTGGTTAGATAGAAATTTGGCATCTTCTGCAAGTCATAAAATCTTTGAAGCATAAATTCTGATCATCACAATAGGTACTGTCACACAGCATCACCTCAGATATTGTCAAGGTACCATCTGGCATTAGTTATACAGCAGTGGATAGAAAAGGTGTAGGCCTAGCACCCAGTTCGTAAAAGTGTGGGAATCAGTACTCATACCAGCATCAAGAACCAGCACAAAACAGCTCCTGTGTAGAGTATATATGCAGAAAAAAATGCTTGAGGATTTACATAGGGAACCATTATCTTAGTTGTATCTGGAGAGAAGACAGGGAGATTTAGTTTTTGATTATATATCCTTTTATACAATTTGAATTTATTGCCATGTGCATGCACTGGTTTTGTTAGAAGTAGTAAACAATAAAAATTAAGTTTGCCCACAACTTTTCAATTTTTCCCCAGTAATTTCTCTCAAATACCTCAATCTGAAAATACATTTCACTATTCAAACACATCCACTGAAATCCATCCTACCATTTTAAATAACAGCCTTCTCAGTTCAGAAGTATAATCTCCCCCTCAATGTTCCAAATGAGGTGCCTTGATAGATATGCCCTACTTAGATTCATCTGAGTCTTGATGGAAGTGTTTAGGATGATCTCTTATCCAGAAAACGTATTTGATTCTTCGGTGGAACTATTTTAGACACTTGAAAATTTAGGATAGATGTTAAGAAGTTGAAGAGTCTAGTATTGTAGGCTAGCTATCATAACAAGTAATGCCAAAGATCTGAGAAGATTCATATGCAACAAAAGTTTATTTAGTTCTAATGTCACACATCAATGTGAAACTCCTTAGAGGCTCTACTGTACAAAATTAGGGTCCAGTTTCCTTCCATTGTGAATGTGTAGCTTGGACATATTATTCTAGGTCCAAGAGTCCTCCAGACTCAGCCAGCAAATTAATAAGGAGAGAGAAAGAAGCATAGTGTGAGAGGTTTTACGAACCAAGCCTGGAATTGGCATGTATCACTTCTAACTACATTTCATTGGCATCACCCCTTCCCATAAGACACCCTATCTGCAAGCGAAACAGAATTTAAGCATTTTCTTAAGAAGGAAAGTTTGGTGAACACCATGGTAGATCAGATCCTTCAAATTTCTTCATTCTCTCCATGCACCCCTACCTTTGCCATGTGACTTTGCAGTACTTCTCAGGAGAGTGAGCAACAGCTCTTTCCCCACCTCAGTGATATTGGGTTTGGCCATAAAATTTGCTTTGTCAGTGGAAAATTAGCAGAATTGACAATAGCAAACGTTTAAAATGTCCTGAGCAAGTTTCACTTTCCCTTGCAATTTGTTCCCTTAACCTTGAAAAGAACATGCCTCAGGAAGGAAGAACGTCGTGAAGTAGACAAAAACTTGTGCAGATATGAGTTTGAAGCCACATCCAGTGAACCCACATTCTGAGACAGAGCTACTCAGTGTAAACCATCCTAGATCAGCTAAACCACAGCTGGCTTGCTGGCCTGGTAGGTGAGAATCAGTTTGCTGCTGTAAGATGCAGAATAGAGGGAGAGAGACACAATTTGTTAAATATCATTACTGTAGTAGTAGCTAACTGATTCACACACATAACAATCTCTGCTTCCGCTGACATCTGTGAGCAATTATAATTTTAAAGGACCTCACTGTATATCGTTTTTAAAAGAATATTTCACCTGCATAGGTATACTTTTGTATAAATATTGAGAAAATTGTGAAATCTCTTAAAATCAGGCATAGCAAAACGAGTTAACACCATGAACTGTAACCTGGATAACATGTTGTTGTTTTACCACATTTTCTAAGTATTCTCTTAAATAATATGTTCTTAAATGCCATAAAGTGCTCATTTAAAAACTGAATATATCTTTGAGAGGTTAACAATTTTCCAAAAGTCATTTGTAAAATATTGAGAAACACAGCATCTATTCAACTACTATAACTGTAGATGATCATCCAAAGACTCATTTCTTTGTGTCTATAAATTATTTAGATTTCTTCCCTTGATGCCTGCATTACAACATTTATTTCACAGCTGGTTTGAAATTTTAACAATGGATGATCAGAAGCAGAGATGTTTTTTACACCAATCATGAACTAGATAATATTAGGCATTTAAAATATACTGCCCCATAAAATCCTCAAAATATTTCCATTCATTATTTATACTTGTCCCCATTTACAGATGAAGAATCTGATCCTTTTAATTTTTCCTAAATTTTTAATGTTATATTCTGCTAATGTGTTATAAAGTTGAAGGGCTCAGCTTAAAACTGAAGGAATCTTTCTCTAAAGTTCACATTTCATCCGCTACATCGGACTGTCTCCACAATTAATATAAATGCAGAAACGTTAGTTAATAAAACACTGGCTAAAAGTAAGTTTAGGGATGACTAAGAAAAATACATTACTGACAATACAGACATTTGTAACTTGGCTTCATTTTCTAGATCTTGCAATAAAATTTGACAGTAATGTGTAGCCCACCTAAGATAAAATAATTAATAAATGTAGTTTAACAGAAGAAGGAAGAGATTCATTTGTAAAATTAAAAATCAACTGATTTCAAGCCTTTAATTCACTACAACATTTTATAAACAAATATAAGAAAATACCAACAACAACAAAAAAAGTCTCCTAATCTTTTTCTAAAACATTTGGGAAAAAAGAGAAACATATATGATACAATTTTGAAAAAAAAAAAAAAAAAAAAAAAAAAAATTTCTATATTAAAAAAAAATTAAATTTAGAAAAAAAAAAATATTTATTTAAAAAATGTAATAAAAAATAAAAAAACAGCC